>NC_092815.1:211297572-211587572 GCF_023375885.2 Dermacentor andersoni | reverse complement strand
TCCACCACGGCAGATATTTACGTAATTCCACGAAAATACGTCACGCAGCGTATATAAATTCGTGTCGGAACAGAACACGGCAGAAAAGCGATCTTAACAAAGTAAAGGAAGAAATAAAAGGTTGCTTCGAGAATTTCGTTTCTCATTGCATTTATTAGGATATTTCGATTCACACGTGTTTCTTTTTTTCCTTCTCCTAGGTTCTCCTTCTCCTTCTCGCAGAGTAATCACGACACGGAAACAAGCTGTCCACATTCCTCGTTCCACGCCGACGAGGCAGCTAGGGCGACGGGGATTTCATTTCCTTTGCGTCAGGTGCGCAGCTCTCCGGGCCCGGGCGATGCAGAGGCGAGCGCAGCAGCAGCAGGTCGATCGCGCGGGGTCAGCTGTCAATCCCTGCTCCCACGTGGGCCTTTCTCGCTCGCACCGGCAGCGCTATACGCGGCGGCCATTCGTGCAGATCCCCCGAGAACCATCCTCGTGCGTTATTCATGCGCGCATGTTCGGTCTTCGACTTGGATTCCCCTCCAATCGTTCCCGCTTTCCTCCTTTTTTTTCTTTTCCCCCCTCTCGCCCAACATTCGCACCTGCTCCGAGTCGGGTTGGACGCCCCCTTTCAAGATCGCTGCGCGGTTCACCGCGAGCGCGCGTCCTTCCGTTCGCGAGACAAGCGGAAATGTCGAGATGGCGGCGCAGATCTCCACGCCGTTCCTCGACGGGGCCGTCAACGAAGAAGCGCTCGTCATTTCCGCGCGGCCGACGTTGAGCGATAATGCCGAGCTTTAATTGACGCGCCGCGTGCCGGGCTTCTTTCGTATTAATAGAAAAGTCGGGCCAGTCGGTGGGCAGTAGCGATGGCGAACTTGAATTGTGATGACTTGAACATCGCGGGCGTGACGCTTGCGTACATCGTATTCCTTACAAACTTGCACACAGTCATTTCATGCCCACAGCGTGGCGCACATACTGTACACGCAACACACCTCGAACGTTCCGTTATTTACCTTCAAAGCGGGTGAAGTGCGCCCATAATGCGATTGCATTAAAAAGCCCAGACAACATACGTTCACGAAGATCGTGTAGCTGTCCGTGCCGTTTATGCCGATAGCGAATTGGAACACAGAAGTTTTAATAATAGTTCCGCCCGCTCTTGACCAATTCGGCACTAAGACCGTTATTATTTCATAACTTCGCAAGGAAGAAATCAGACATAAGTTATGAACCCTACCCAGACAGAGCGCGCCCTTCCAATTTGCTTCCATCCGCTCGCTAGGTTGTGTTGGAAGCGTCTGACGACACACCGCCTGGCGAGGTTAAAGCACGATTGAATTGTTTTGAGGACACTGACCAAGTAAAACCGGAAAATTATTTAGTCTTCGCGTTCGGCGCACGACTCTCGTTCACAGATGCCACGGAAAGTGTCAGCGCAAGATCTCGAAGTATTCCGGGCTAAGGCGGTAAAACAATGTTCACAATCAACTCGCTCGCGAAGAACGAGAAAAAAAAAAGACACAAAAACTACAGTGCACCGGAACGATCGCGGAGAGGATAAATAAGTTTGTCAGACTATGCGATACGGTGGTTTGAAAACATCACTTGGCGACGATGCAGCAGAAATCTGCATCCATGTCTCATAGCAGAACGCAGACAAGTGTCCTCGTCAAAGAAAGGGCAGAGAGGTGCCGGTATTTCGACCTTCCACGCCTTGTCCCTCCTCCGAGGCAGTATAAGGGAGCAGTCTGATTTGTTGCTTCACGCGCTAACTTCGGTGTCTATTTCCGAACCTCCAAACACGAACGCTGCAAGCGCAATCTTTTTATACGACTGGTTCGTCACTTTCGAAGGGAAAGACGTGCATTACGCAAGCCCTCAGTCGAAAACGGCGCGTCGAGACGACAGAGGACGCCTGCGGAATGGACGCGAGTATACGCCTCGGCAAAAGCCCGCCGCCTGGAAGCAAATCCCAGAGGAAGTCGTCCTTCAACGGGAGGCGCCGGCTGAGGCCGGCCGCACTTCCTTCCTCCTCCCGCCAGGATGAGAACCGGAAGGACGGACGGACAGGAAGACGGAGAGCGCCGTTCTTCCATGTTTGCCCCGTAGGAGAGGCGAAGAGAATAACAAAAGACAAAAGAAGACCGGTGTTAAAACAGTGCCTTCGCTCGGGCACCCGCGCCAAACGAATGCAGCGGGATAAGGCGACCTACTATGGCGTCAATTAAACGTTCAACTCCACGGCGCTATCAGCACGAGCGACAGATAGCGCGAGTATAGTCGACGCCCGAACGAGAGGGCCTAAACAAGACGAGCCCGGGGCACGCGGCACCGGCTTGTCCGTCAGCCGCCCTCGCCCCCCCCCCCCCCTTCCGCGTACACCCTCCGCGCGAGGAACGGTATCGCCACTTCGATTCGCAGGCGAGAAGCGAAGTAAACAAACAAACAAAAACGGGACGAGCGCGCCTTGGGTGGCTGGAAGAAAGGGCGGGCGAGCGGGGAACACCGGCGCGACAACATCGTTCCAGGGCTTCCTTCCGGGAAGGAAGTTTGCGCGCCACTTGGTCCCGGAAGTCGAACATTCCGGGTGCGCCGCGAACGTTGGCTCCGCGACAACCACTGCAAGCTTCCGCTTGTGGCCCTATTTATTATTTTTGTCTTCGTCTCTATCATGCGCGCCAAGCAGGGTTTTCCTCGCAAAACGTGGCCGTGAATTGGAAGGAAAGCGTGGAGAAGCTTTGCATATACGATGTCGGCGCGTCCTCAACTTTTCCTCGCCTCCGCTGGCGAGGTGGCGAAGGAGGTCACGTGACCTGCTTCTCCGACTGCTATCTCTGAACGCTGCTTACGAGGCTGGCGAGGTGGCGATGGAGGTCACGTGACCTGCTTCTCCGACTGCTATCTCTGAACGCTGCGGACGAGGATAAGTGAGCGGGCGCCGCTTTCGTGCAGTCTTCCTTCCCCTCGTAAGAGATTCGCGCGCACCTTCAGACTTTCTTAATCTAGCCGCCGACGTATTTCGCTCAAACTTGCAATCGTCGGCAAATCTCGCACGGGTAAGCAGTACGCGCTCAAGAAAGGTGCCCCAATCAGCGGAAACGTGAAGTGCTGGGAGAAAACACATTGCGTTTTACTTCTCGGCAGAAATAACCATAAGGAATGGTAATCTGCAAACGCATTAAAGGACTCTAAAAATGTGCTGCGCAAGCAAAAATATCAAAGATCCGAAAATTGTACCGCACGGGTACTGTTGGAAAAACACTTGGTGTTTTACTGTTGTTAAAACACATTTCCACAAAAAAACTAAACCTGACTGAAATGGTCCCACGGAAATCGTGCTACTTTGCAAATGTAGTAAAAGTAAAGCAAAAAATGTCATGTAGAAAGCAGACGGCCAACAATGAAATATCTGGAAGCAAGTGTATGCAAATATACAGAGAGAAGCAAGGAAAGGCAGGAAGTTTAACCAGGCGTACGTTCGATTTACTACCCTGTAATGGGAGGTGGGAATAAAGGGGCTACAAAAAAGGAAAGAAGGGAAAACAGAGAAAGCGAGGGCACCAGAATGTTTCTTTTGTCATCGGCGTATACGTTAATGCTTGATTTCAGTTACTACCGTGATTTAATGCCCTGTCCACGTCGCATTGTGTTCTTAGCTAGTTCTTATCACCCTCATCATGAATAAGAGGTTGCTTCTCTTTTTTTTTTTTTCATTCTTTAGATACCACAATTTTTTCCACCAACAATCATTATCAGCGGTACACAAGGCGTTTGAGGAAAGGGGCGCTTCCAAAGATCTCGAATTACTTCTGTCCTGATTTAATCGAAACAACGCCATACTGGCTACTTACGCTCACATCACCCCGTATGACTCACAGCCGTCATAGGCTGGAGTTAGCCTCCCTTGGCACGCATTGTCTAACAGACCACTACTGTAGTGCTTCACGCACTACAGGACTTCCCGAGCAGTAACTAGATTCGTGTGTTGCAGTTCATTACAACGCGGCTATAACCAAAGAGCGCTTGACTTTTAATGGATTTCGCTGTCTTTTTGTCCGTTAATGTTGCCTCCATCCTCCTCTCTTCCATTGTTCGTTAAATTTAGCATGGATATATAATGACGATGATTGTCACCATATTTCTAACCACGGGACCCTGCTTCCAATGACACATCACTTGTCTCGTAAACCTTCTCACGGCGTGGTGTGGTTGACATAGTTTCAATAAAAAGTAGAGCAAAACGAGCCCAATCACAAAACAGGGATGAAACAACGTTCTTAGCGCTTTCTTTCGTTCTTCTTTTTTTTTCTTGCACTCCTTGCGATTGCGTTTATTTTGCGCTATTATCTGTTTACAGCATTTGTCATTGTACACTGCCGCCTCCCCGTTCGCAGACTTCGATTGTGAAGCTTCCATAATGCGCCACGCTGTCCGATTTCCCTTCTCCTTTTAACCACTTCCCAAAAGAGGCCTCGAGCTATCATTTGAATGTATTATTTTCTTTCTCCTTCGGAGTGTCCTAGGAGCAGTGAATTGAACCTCTCATAGCGCGCTGAACACTGTTACGTGTGCGAGCGTATCCCTTACCCCTTTTCTGCCCGTTTCGCCCTCCCCCAGAGTAGGGCAGTAAACCAGGTGAAACGCACGTGGTTAACCTCCCTGCTTCCGTTTTCATCATCAAGGAGACAATAAAGTTTTATCTTTCTCTCTCCCTTAACCAAAGGCGCCAATCCTGTATAAGACTCCCTGCAACCCCGTGCAATGTTCCCCAACAGAATGCGACGAAGGCAACTAGACGACAATGGCGAAGACGATGATACGACATGAAGACGATGGCGCATTATAAAGGGTGGACGGACGACTGGAGCAAGCCCGTTGTCGACCTTCCAGCTGCTGTTAAAGGGCCTCTCACTAGGTCTGGCCATTTTGAGCCGACAAGCGCCGTACATACAATGCGCGCTAGCGATAGTGTCTGCTAAGTATCACATTGCTACGCGCAGCGGAAAGAGCTGAAATTTCGAACCGAACGCCGTTTGCCCTTCTCCTCGCAGGCGCCGCGCTTCCAACAGGAGCGTCAACGTACATCGCACAAAAGCCCCTACGTACATTGCACTGCTTTGACGTCGCTCGTAGTGACACGTGACCTCGAGAATTATTCAAGGCAATATCTGTTATTTGTGTGGCAAGAGAGATGTACTTTCGTTTTGTCTGCTTGTTCCCACGTCGTGCAGTCGCACACGCAGACAACGAAAGCATGTAATTTTCTACCGTGTTCCAGCGCGCGATCATCCTCTGTGATCCGCTTGTGTCTGCCTCAGTATTCGCGTAGCACCGACTTATACCGCTGGTCAGGTGTTTTCGTGCACGGCACGCAAAATCGTGTGCTGCTCGAAACGAGGCAAACGCAAAAGCTTGCGCGCGACGCCGTCAGCGGAAGTGCGCCGGGCAGCAAGAAAGCGGGGAGAGAAATGAAGGCGGGGCCCGTGACGTATGCGTCACGCGATCCTCCAAGTGCGCTATGGGAGAACGCAGGGAAGGAATTTCGCTTGCGGAGGCTAGACGCGACGAGTGGAGAGAGTGCCTTTCTTGGCAGTGGTACTCGCCTTATGAAATCATGGGTTCGCGGTACTGAAATATTTCTGTCTAGGCTATTAACGAACCAATTTGAAAAATTCTTGCGGCAGAACGCTACCTAGAAGGCACGTAACAGCTCCCAGCGTATAACCGAAATTTGCTATGGGGCCTGGTGAGGGGCCCTTTAAGCTAAAATGGCTTGGAGTGCGTATGCCACTCCTAGTTTGTGACGACAGCTTACCGTTAACCTTGAAAAGGAAAGCGTATAATATACAATCGATGCAATATGGAAGTGCTGACCTCCTTGGCCGAAACTTGAAGCACAATAACGAAACCTGAAAGAACGCTACAGATCGCACAAAGAGCTATATGACGCAGGAATGATAGGCGCACCTTTAATACGAAGACTGACGATTGCCCGAATTCGAAAGCAAGCGCCGGTGTACATGGTGTTCCAGTTTACATTAGGAGGAAGAAATGTGGCTGGGCGGGTATGGTAACACGTACAGCAGCAAATTCGTGTCCTACTGGTGCAACGGATAGAGAAGGAAATTGATGTCGATGAATTAGATATTTTGCTGAGAATAGGAAGCTTGCAAGTCATAGGAAGGGGTCAGCTTACGCAAGACAGCGGTTATTAGAAATCTATACCTTCTTCCCGCAGTGCATATAAACAGGTTGTCGACGATAAGGTGGGAAACGATACGCAAATAGCACAAGCAGCGGCACAGTGAAATGGGCCTCCAGTTCCCGAAGAACAAAGAACTCCCGCGCCTGTTGGCGAAAGCTTGCAAAACACTAATCAGCGCTGTATGAACCCTTTTCGGGCGTCGTTAGTCAAATCGGCATTGAAATATGGCGAAGTTTGCTGCCGTACAACGACGCATTCTTTCATTTGGGTGTGAAGCGCAGTTCAGGGCGCATACGCACTCATTTCAGGCTTTAACTTGTATTCATACGCTTCGGGGTAAAAGATATAGAAAACAAGATAGAGAAGCACCGAAAGGCGCAAGAATGAAATCGGGAAGCAAACAACCAAACGAAAGGAAAGCAAACACACGTAGACACACAACGAACTCAATGAATGAAGAACGAGGGAGTCAGTGGAGGGTTACATAACCGCAAAGAAAACGAGGGAATAAGAGGAGGCACACGAAAGGTTTCCTTTGACAGAGCGCACAAAGTGATCTCTCTCCGGCGGCGCGCGAGCGGTGCGCGTGTAGAATACATACGGCGTGCGCGCGCAGGAGTGCGCGGAGCGTCCGGGAAACGCATACACGTCGGCGAGTGCCTAATGGAATTCCACATCCTCTTCGCGTCGTAACCGCGCCGCCGACGGTGGCCACGCAGGCACAAAGGCTGGTAAAATGCGAGTTCCCCGCCCCCCCCCCCCCCTTTTTTTTTTTCGTCCGCGAGATATGATTCGCACCGAGTAGCAAGCAGCGAGCGGTACAGCTATAACGACAGACAAAAGCCTCGCGGCTCGTAGAAGGGAGAAGGACAGGCGATACGAGCGGAGGAAGATGGCTGGGCGATCTGCCGAGCCCGAAAAAGGCGAGCGAGCGAGCACAGTGAGCCTACGAGAAGGGTGGGCGGTAAACCGCAACAGCGCTCAAGCTGGCGGCGAAGCGCGCAGGCCGCGCACAAGACGAGAACCTGCAGCGTCGCAGCGAGATCGCGAGAAAGCGGGCGGAGGGGCCAAAGAAATCGGCACAAAGGAAATCGAGGAAAGCGGCGAGGGCAAAATCGAAGAAGAAGAAGCTGAAACACTGTCCGCACCGCAAAATACCCCCCCCCCCCCCCTCCGCCTTTCCCTTTTCCTTCTTTCTCGTCTTCCCGAAAGAGCGAGTTGGCGCTGCGGAGAAGCGGGGGTGACGCACTCGCGAGTTACACTTTTCAGCGCAAGTCAACGGAACATGGGGCCCGTTATATGCTATTTCAATAGCAGCAGAGAGAGAGAGAGAGTGCACCCGCAACGAGGCCGTGAGAGAGCGGACGATGAGAGAATAAAGCTAGAAAAAGAGGTAGGGTTCGCGCTGAGCTTCACAGACACACTGTGGAACAGCTTCGCGCGGCGCGAAACGAAAGCAAAAGTAAAGGGGATTAGAAAGACAGGCAGAGAGAGACGGCCAAATAAATGGGAAGTGAAGGCGTTACGGAGGCTGACGTTGCCGGTGCAGCGCACGAACGTAACAATGGGTCCAGATACGAGGACTAGAGAGACGGCGTAGAAAGTGGTTGAGAGCGAGAGCAAAGCGGGTGGAAAGAAACGCAGGTATAAGGGAAGGAAAGAGCGACTTGAATGACTCTCTCTTGCCGCTCGTGTTGATAAGGCAATGGTGGCACCGCGGTGCCAAAAAAACGTTTTCTCGAGTACGCGAAATGAAAGGAAAATGCAGAAAAAGGGAGTCAGCCGGGCGCGAGAGAGCACGCCCGGAAAAAAGGGGAGAAGCGCCCTGCGCGCTCGCAATAAGTGTAAACAGCGGGGGAAGAAAAAGAAAAGGAACGAGAGGCGGCGTCGAGGAAGAAGGGAAAGTCAATTCAGTGCGTGCGAGGCAAACGAAACCGCTTTTTGAAATTCGTCCTCTAATGCGTTTCGCGAGCGCTCTCGGGCCCTGCAGTTACAAGAAACTTCGCGTCAGGAAAGGAGAAGAAGCAAAGAACAAAAATGAACACGTTCAAGACAGGAATGAAGAGACGCAACACCGAGATGCAGCAGCGTGCGAAGGAATCGTGGCGGCGGAACAGGCGCCATGCGAGGAAAGGTGCGCACAGAGCGGAGAGCACAATCCGCTGCCGCTTCATACGCAGCCAAGGAGGAGCGCGCGCGACTCGATGCAGAAATGTAATCTTAGAGACAGCGCCGGCTTTTCAATCGCTTCGCGCCCAGAGAATGGAAAGAAATAATCGCTCGCGCGGCAATGTGACAGCAATAAAAAGAGGGAACCAGACCGGGGAGAGAGAGAAACTATGAAAATAAAGAAGACGAGGTATACATACAGCAATAGACGTATACTGGGCAAAGTGTGGATACGTGACGATCCTTCCTTGCTCCAATGGAAGCCATTATGTCAGCGTCTGCAAGCGCCATCGAACACTGTGGGAATTTATTTTCTTTATTTTTTTTCGGTTGTAGACGACATCGTTTCTACTCGCACTTCTGGTCGCGATCGTCCTGCAATTCATCTTCCACCGTTAGATTTCACATGCAGCAGAAGCTATATAGCGCTCCATGTTTATGTTATATATAATATGTGTTGTAGAAGGCTGGCGAAAACGTGTAGACTGAATTCCGCGATGATCGCGTGTCCTTCGCGACGCTCTGTTCACGCTGGCACTCGGGAATGTATTTTTAAATCTGCTTTACATTTTAGAAAACGAAAGTTTCTGAACGTCCCGTTTCGTTAAGATTTATCCGACAATCATAACGATTGACCGATTTATTGGCTGATCCATTTATTTCGTGATATTCAACATGCTGGCCACTTCCGCCGCAGACTTTTTCGCAGCGTTTGATCGTCCCGTGTGAATACAGAGAAATGAGCACGCGGAAGCACGAAAGAACGCAATGTCCCGAGCATACAACTAATCCGAAACTAAACGATAGCGCGTCAACACCTAAGATTTCGCTCCCTCTTCTCCGATGTCGCGACACGGCTAACGCCGCATCGCTTGTTTCTTGTTTTCCAACTCAGTAAGAATTTTTTTCGAACAGCGTGTCCACTACATGTAACTGCCTTCCCTCGCTTTCTGTATTAGACTGGCCTCAATTAAGCCGCCGACACCCGGGTCATAAGACGAGCATTAATCCAGCTACGGCAGGTAGCCTCCTCTAGGTGCACACGGTTACAAACCAAGGAAGAAGAAGAAGAAACTTTATTAAAGAATAGTCCGGCAGTTCTTGCTGTGGTGGCCTCAGGTGACGGCTCGAAGTCCTTGGACTCGAGCGGCATCTTCGGCTTGCCGGACGGCAGAAGGAAAGTTAACGCGACAAATATGAGTACTTATACAAGTAAAAAAAGTACAAGCTCACTATATTGTGCTTCGTATTGGGCAAGTCTCACCGCAAATGTCTCCCGCGTCTGTTAACAGAAGTGCGAGGTTGGCCATGGTCCTGCTGTGATCGCAGAGACGAGACACCACGCCGGTTCTTCCGCCAGGTGCAAGCGCACAAACTCCTTTTCGGTGCTTTCATCGAGAAAGAGGCGTCGGCATGCATTTTGTAGTGTGCCCCACACGTGACCTCGGCGAGAAAAACGACAACGTATCAGTACGACAACGGCGCTTAGACGTCCGACTATCGGCTCTGTACTTAGTGGGACTAGACGGGAGACATCGAACGCTTTTTCTCTGCGGTCGTGCCCGATCTACTGCGATTAAAGGGGCGATCTTCTTCAGAATTTACCAAAGACCATCCGTATGCGTGGGCTGCATGCAGCACTTTGTGTTTATAGTCGGCAAGGAAGTTTCACATCTTCTTGCCTCCCTAGCAGGCGCTGGTTTGCGACGACACGCAGTGACATAACTCGCTGACGTCGCAAGGGACTGTAAGGCGGAGTCAGCAGTCAGCGATCGACTAACGCCACGCATACGTCACTTTGCGGCAAAGCATTCAGTCCTCGCTATTCACAGGCGCGAAAAAGAATAATGACAGAAGTAGTTAAATTATACTTTCGCCTACTTTCGAGTGCAGCACTGTTTGTTTTTTATTAAGCGGCGAATAACTCATTCCCGGCAACTCGTTACAGTAATTTTTCACATCACATGAAAATGCCGCTGTAATTTAACGGCGGCGTGTTGCGATCCTCTCTAGATAACTCTGTAGTTTCTGGGAATATGAAGCTCTTCATAAAACCAACCTATACTTGGTATTCCAGAAATAAATTTGATCTCCCAACCTGCGGGCTCAATTTCACTGTGTCTCCTTGGAAGACTCAATACGCCGCTCCCTTGTTTATTTTAATCAGCAAGTGGCCGGCATAGTACGCATCGCAAGAAGCAAAATTCGGTGACGACGGCGTATACCGTAGACGAAAAGGAAAATGTTTCGCGATTAGTTTTCAGGGATGATTTGTTTTGTGATCTGTCGTCGGGTAATGACTGGCGCAGCCGCGTTTCGCGGGCCGTTGTTATCGTACCGCCGTCCCGACGGCGTCGGGGGAAATGTGGACACGGCCGTGGGACTATGAATATCTGCAGTCAATATTTTAAGCCAATAAGGTCCCGGCGTTTGTATGCGTTATGCATGAGCTACATGGCGTCGGCAAACACGCAAGCCCACGCTATGAAAACACCTCGACTGATTTGCATGGCCAAGCTGGGTTCTGCTTTGGTCCCCCGGCGGGTTCGTAATATCCCTCCCTGCTTTTTCTTTGGGGGGGGGGGGGGGGAGGCGGAGGGGGGCATGCGAGCACCTACGTATATAAGGTAAGAAGAGTACGACGCAAAATTAAATCGATGGCTTCGCGATCTTTTGTGTGATAGCTTGTTATGCACGTATCGGTAGAATAAGCATGACGGCCGCCCATAAACGTGGCGCTCAATACACGGTTAACAGATTGCTATATATATATATATATATATATATATATATATATATATATATATATATATATATATATATATATATATATATATATGATAACATTATGCATAAGGCTGTCCTTCATAACGCTTGCCGCAGATTAATGAATTCGATAGTCCGCGAGTGTGTGCGTGCGACAGTAACCCTGTGGCGCATTTCTGTGGTACAGCCTTAAGGACACAGATGAATAAGAAATGCTTTTTGACGGCGCCACATCACTTTACTTGCCACTCTGTTGACTTCATGGTGTTCACTGCTGCCCCTTTCCGAGCTTGTGTGCGAGTGAATGCGAGTGCCTTCCCCCCCCCCCCCCCCTTCTTTTATCTCGTCCATTGGTCTCTTGTTATACATTAAACGTGTAGCAGCATACCAAAGCTTTTCGCTTCGCTAGCCTCACCAGACATAATTTAAATTTGTCTCACCAGCACGCACGTATTTTCACACACTGGTTGATACATCCGGTTTCTTTGTGATATAATACTGTTGTAATACACAAGTTGTCTGAATAATACACCAGTTGGCTACGCGGTGTGAATAAGGTAAAGTGGCGGTGCATGTTCAAGAGCGCATTGCCTTTGGCTAGCGGTTTGGAATAACAAAGCACAGCATTTCTTAGGACTTTAGCTGACATGACCTAAATGCACAATATGTCTCATTTCTCACGACAGTGTAGATACAGGCAACCTCGCCTTCACGTTTCATCGCCGCGTCACCATTGTCGCTTCATTGCCGCCCCATCTGGTGGTACTTGAAGTACACGGCACATTCATTTTTTTCGTCGTCCTCGATGACGCAGCAGTACATCTCATACAAAGTATAAGTTTTCTCGAAAGTCAGCGGCCACAAAATTATTACACGCTTGACGTATGCTGTCGGGTGCATCTAGCTTTTGTGTACGCGACGTAGTTTTAGCTGATCATTTCTGATTTTAACTTTGAAAATTATGAAAGATATTATGCAGCCACGTTCAGTCATCTCGAAATCCGTGTCTCGAGATTATAGAAATCAGACTGCTGCTTCACCATCTCGTCGAGCAAGGACACTACATCAAGTTACAGTGGATTCCAAGCCACTGTGGCATAATGGGCAATGAACATGCCGACGCAGCAGCACGGTCTGCACATGAGGAGGGCTTGCAAGACTCAATTCCATTCTCAAGAACAGACGCTGCAATGAAAATTCCTGTACTTGCAAATGAAGCCATCAGAACTTTATGGAACGCACCAAGCTTGAAGCACACACGCCTACACCGACTGGACCCGTCCCTTCGACTTCGACCCTCATCTGGACTCTCTCGACTCGAGACAGCAGTACTTTGCCGACTGTGGCTTGGTGTCGGTTACACAATATCTTTCGCCTTCCGAGTCGGTATGGACAAGAGCGCGGCTTGCAGTCACTGCGGCGGCGAGGAGACTATAGAACACGTACTTTGCCACTGTCCTCAATACAGCGCGCACCGGCTGTCACTAGCGACCGCGTTGGCACGCCTTGACGACAGGCCACTTTCAGAAAAGTCAGCCTTGGAATGCCGACATGAACTGTGGTCGCACCGAAAGTCGGTACGGCTTTGGTGACCTTTTTACGTGGCAGTGGCCTATTAGTAAGACTATAAACATCACATTCCGTCCCTTTTCACTTTTTTTTCACGCTTTTATTTCTGTCCCCGCTCTTCTTTCCCTCTTTACTTCCCCTTTCTATTCCCCTAGTGCAGGGTAGCAAACACATTCTCTCTCTCTCTCTCTCGTGTCTGGAGCCCGCAGTGACTTAATAAATAAATAAATAAATAAATAAATAAATAAATAAATAAATAAATAAATAGATAAATAAATAAATAAATAAATAAATAAATAAATCATCGTTGAAGCTGCCATTATATATATACAAGCATGGAGTTTGCGTCAGACCAAGAACCAGAGGGCGTAGCAGTTGCTACATCATGTGTGGCACTAAGTGTAGGTACCTATTTCGTGCGGGCAACACAATAATTGTCCCCGCTGTAGAAAGTGGGAAACCCTGAATATGTCGTTCGTTCACGGACTCCACAGTTGAGCTCGCGCTAAATCATCTCTGCATTTATGCACTGATTTATCTATGCACATTATTTGAGAAGCAAATTATCTTTTTTCATTGCCCATTAGGTCCCTATTCCTTCGCGTTAAAAAAAAATATCGGCATTTGATGCGATATTCGAAAAGAAATGTTCTCGAGTAGTCGTATTCTATTCTACAATTTGCATATTCGTGCACCCCAAACTGAGGCACGCGTGCGCTCCTGCCACCTGCCGTCGATCAGCCAGCGTCTCCAACAGGCACGTACCCAGGATTTTCTTTTGGGCGGGGGGGGGGGGGGGGGGGGGTCAACCCAAGGTAACCATTTCTATGCAAATGAGGAGGGGCGGAGAGGTAGCTTTACTTGTACAAATGTGAATAAGTCCCACCATTCGCCATAAAGACGCGTAAACCCGCAAAAAAGAATGGAACTAAGGTGTACGTCACAGGTACGCTTGTGGGATACACCTCTCCTTTACTTGGCAAACAAGGAACCACATCAAATGGACTCGCGCATGACAAAAGAGCAGGAAGAACGCTGCCAAGAACAAGTAGACAAGCGAAAGTATAAAATAAAGGTTTCTAGTAGCGTTTTTCGAGTTAGCCCTGGAAGAATTATAGAGAAATAAATATGTTTGCGGAACAATAACAGTTCTTTTGTATCCCTAGTTTACCGCTCTACCAATTTAGGTGCCAAAGCCGACACGTGTTGTTATTTGGAAAGTTGCGTAACGATGCGTGTTCACCAGCCCCGTAGAACCGCGCACAGGGCAGGACGCTGCGGTTCTAGACGCACGGCGCCCACCGCGGAAGGTTAGAAAAACACTCACATTACCACAGCAGAGAACTGGCTACTTCAGGCAGTTCGACTGATTCAAAACGCACGGAATCATTCTCCACTTCCGGCGGCGTTTTTTCTACTTCCTTTTTAAAAAAAGAGATGTGGATTCGTAAATATATTCACAAACAACGGTTAAATTTGTTAATTTTCGCTTTTCCTTCCTGTTTGGCTGTTGCCTTGTCTCTCTCCCTAAGTAGATCGCTAATTTCAACTTCTTCCGGCACTTCTTTCCAGTTGCCAGTTTTTCACGAAAAGTGCTGCACAATTAGGGAATAGCCAGACGAGGTATCGGTTGACAATCATATTGCTTATGGTTTTAACGGTTATTGCAGGGTCTGATGATGGACGCTGTTTCCCATTATATTATTTTCCACCCTATTTAACCCATATCGTGGGTATATGCTTCCCAGGATCTGCCAGAGTCGTGGCGAGCCGTCACTCGAGGAAATAATGAAGCAAAAGGAAAAGTTTAACGCAACTGGCGTTTTCTCCAGCCGGCACTCTTTCCACGAGCATACAGACCAGCTGACTACGAACCGAATCCCTTTCCTGGTCCCTGGATCAGTCTAAACAAAGAAGGTCAAACTAACAAAGCAACAGCAATGCGCGTGATCGTTGAATAGATGGTGACATAAGGGTTGTGTTGGGAAATAAAAATGAATAAAAGTAAAATAATTAAAATAGGAAACTAAGCCCTGCCTGCTGCACCGAAGTATTGCAGGAATAGATGGTGACAGCTGAACTCATCTCGACTTAATCGCGCGGCCACCGAATCAATGAGAAAACCGGCCTTCACACCCCAGGAGATGCTGATAACTACCGCCATCCAAAAGGAGTGAAAAAATTGACAACCATAACACTCCGTGAAAATGGAATGGCAGCGAGAGCTGACGACAGCCAAAGCTCTCAGACGAAAAGCAAGGTGCTTCACCTCCGCCGCGGGTCGGCCCGACGGTAGTGCAATGCCGGACCGACCCGCGGCGGAGATGAAGCTGGCATTACGCACTCCCCTACGTGGGCCGATCCCGAAGATAGTGCAATACCGGGCCCACCCGCGGCGGAGGTGAAGCAGGCGTTGAGCGCTCCGTGTACGTGGATACATCACGAAGATTTCGAAGGGCGCTTTACAGGTTCCCGAGCCCACAAGCGTATGTGCCATTGAGCTTGGTCCCTTTTTGCGCTATCACCAGTATAGGCCCAAATTATGATTTTTTCTGTTGACGGATGGCGAAAAAACAATGTAAGGTTAGTCATATACAGCTCTCGCTGTAGAAGGCAGCAAAATGTTGACCGCCGAATGGATTGATTTGTCAGCGCTTTAGGAAGACCTGTGAGGAGTGGTGGTGGTGCAGACGGGGGAGGGGGGGGGGGGGGGGGGCTGGGTACGTGTCTGGTCTCCAATCATTTACCACGGAGACGATTATGTGCCCTTGGTTTCCTGTTTCGTAAACAACTCCGCGGAAATTATTGTCGGACCAGTATTCGCTCCCTGACCTTAAAACAAACCCTACCTCGATAGGTGACGTCCAGTAGAGCTTTAGCGTTCTTTCCTTCTTTCGCGTTCTTTTTATTCGTTCATTCGTTGGCTCGTTTGTTGCGCAGAAAAAAAAAAAAAGGAAATAGGTGCGAGTGCGCTCCTTCGTTTAGATCATGCCGCTGGCGCGGCATACCATGACACTGGCTGCACTCGGAGATTATAAGGCACACACCGCACGCAGCCACTGAAGGACGTGGAGACAGCGCCACGCGCGAAGCGACTGCGAAACGCCGGCGCAATGCACTAGTGCGCACTAGCGACACCGGTAACCAACGGTAACTATAGCAGGAGAGGAACGCACGATAACGAAGCAGAGTAAAGAGCAAGGACAAATAAAGAAAATGACGGGGGGGGGAGTCACGACTGAGCGCCTGACAAAACTAGAAGCCTGACCGGCCCATCGCACGGTGCAAACGTCAAAGCCGCACGTCCCCACAGTTCGGAAAGGCACTCGCCCAAGAGAGAGAGAGAGAGAGAGAGAGAGACGGGCGAAGGCAAACAAAGGGAAATTTCACGGCGGGGATCGAAGCAATAGAACGCAATGCAGTACGCCGGGGCTAGGCAGGCCTGCAGCGTCGGCGAGGCATAGCCGAAGCGCGGTGTGCCTATACCAGACTCAGACGCGGGAGCAAAGAGGAGGTCCGCGCACGTTCCGCGTGCCGCGAATACGTGACCGAGATAAGAACGGATACACTCCGACTAATTAGCCCGCTCGCTGCTGCTGCGGCAGAGAGGCGGGGGCAGCTGCTGCAATGCTTGGACGATGGCACCGCCGTCTCGTCGTCGGCCACGGCGAAACAATCGCGAGACGTGAGTTGCGGGGCCTGCAGCGCGCGCGGTGGCCGATCGGAGCGCATAGAGTATGGGGACGGCAGGAGTAGGAGCCGGACAGGGCCGGTGCATGGCTCGCCAACGGAATAAAAAAGGAGAACAACCGGATAAATGACGATAAAGAGATAAGATACGGTGGCGGCGTGGGAGCGCCAACCTCCGCTTGCAGCCTCTCAACTCTTTCGCTAAAGCCTTCGCTGCACGGCTTCCTGGTCACCGCGACCGCCTCGAGAGCTCGAAGTTGTCGCATTCGGCAGGCAGCGCATGTTTTCGAGGAGAAGGCATAAATGCCGAACCAAGGCCTCGTCCACCGTGGTTACGTTGTGCCTCCTAACTGCTCATCGCCGATGTTCCCAACAATCACCCACCAATCGCACCTGTTCTGTGCATCGGTCCGCATTATAGCACGGACAAACGGATGCTGCGTACTGCGTCAGATAAATCTGACAGCCGGTCGGCGCAAAAGACAATTATAGGTCAACGCTCAGGACGGACGGATGCAGCAAAGGCAGCCAAAGCGCCAGGTAGATTCCTGAGGTCTACGAACCTACGAGACAGACTGTGATAGTGACATGTGCTTCTTCAGAACTCTGTGCACCGATTTCCGTATCGCCACTCATCTTTCTTGCTTCCTATATTTATTAATTCCTTTTCCGTCTTCTTCATCCGTACAGCGTAACAAACCTGGTTTTCTCTGATTAACTTCCCTGCCTTTCCTTTGTTTCTCTTCCCCCCCTCTCTTTCTTTAATTGCACATGCTCGAATATGTACGCAATTGGTTACCAGAAGACACACGACGCGATAATGCGCAATGTCAAGCCACATCAATAAGAAACCGTGCGTTTTTTGCAGCCTTCCGAAGGGCCTCGGATGAACTGCGCTTATCTGCGGTTAGTTTAACACAACTGCAGAGATTTCCGCCAAATTGCGCATCTCAGATCCTGTATTAGACGAAGTTTGCAATACAATATACTAAGAATAACCGACAAAGCAGAATCGGATATCATACAGACCACTTCTCTGCTCTAAAGTCGGCAGACATAGTCGATCAGCCATCAAAGAACGATCACACAAACGAATAAACCACTGTTTCAACGGGCGGACCGAACACTGCTGTGAAGGGCAAAATCGGCTACGCTATTATTTAACGCCGCAGACGAGTTTTAACGCAGTTGTATCCCATCTATTTACCATGAAGAGAAAACGGAGGCTGACTGTAGGTCTTCCTCCCGTTTGCTTCGGTCTCGAAATAACACAGGATGAGTTTAAGAGTTGTAGCTTTTGCATTCAAAGCAAGAAACGCCGTAAATGGAAGTGCTTCGGGTCCCGCAGGAAAGGCGGTAATATGCATGCAATGAGGAAAAAGCAATGCTGGCATCGATTCGGAACATCTAGGCACGCATCAGTTGGGCCAGGAAATGGCAGAGAAATCTAGAACGTGGGGAGCACAGTGGCTTGCGCTACCGGGCAGTACCGATTACTGATTAACCTAAAGCCGAGGCGTACGCACTTGAGTGCCGAAAGCCATTCGTATACTGCAAGGTGGCTGCATGCAACGGTGAAGTTTTGTTACTTGTGAGCGAGTGGCTGTTTGGAAAGTTAACGATATTATTGGCAAGGCGTAAACGTGATGACTGTTCAGGCGAAAGAACCGCCTTGGAAAAAGGTCGGTCAGTTCTCGGAAGAAAAAATATTCCGCAGAACCGATTTCAAAATGACTGTCGACGGTAACGCATGTCACAATTAATCACTATAGCGGCACAACGCATTGCCACCGTCGAAACGACTTATCTCTGAGGCGTGTACCGCAGCGAAACACCTCTTTCGCACTTCCCTAAAAACACACGGCGCCATCTAGCGCCGCCGCCGCGAAGCCTGCGCGTGGCATCCGAAATGCATGGTGCGCAGTTGCTTGCGAACGCTTAGAAACAGCAATGTTTTGAGGCAACAGCAACAACGTCATGCGGTAACCGGGCTCCTCTCTCGCGCTTCGTTCTGGACACGCTGCACCATCTAGTGGCGCTGCCGAGAAGTCCGCGCGTGCCCTCCTAAACGAAAAGCATGGCGCGCTGGCGGGTGCGGACGCTAATAATTGTTCTCTCGCGTGCCGCACACTCCGTGGCACATACTCAGCGACCCAAGTAGGTGAAAGGTTCACTAAGAGAGGCACATACCCAATGAATTCATGGCGCAGCTCGCTAAAGCGTTGGCGTGAAAGGCGTTCACGGAAAAGCGGCACATACCGAGTGCATTTGCGGCGCCGCCTGCTAATGAGTCGGGTTGCCGTCATTGAGGAAACCGTGTGACGTGGGTTCGATTTCGCTCGGCATCGGATAAATTTGAGGGACGTTTTTCGTCCTTCTAGAGTGGCGCAGTCTCAGTGGCGCATACCTAGTTACGCAAGTTGGCGTCAAAGACGTCCATCGAAGAGAACGCCCGCTGGCACATAGCCAGTGACCCACGTTGCCATCAGCGAGGTTCACTGAAGACCAGCGCAGACCGAGCGGCACATGCCCACTGCGCCAAGTCGGCGTCAAAGAGTTTCACTGACCAGCGGTACCTACGCTGTCCCGAATCTGCAGTGACCCATGTCAGCGTGAAAGAGGTTCGTCGAGGAGAGGCACATATATGCACACTGCCACAAACTCAGTGACCCAAGTTGGTCCGACGGATGGCTTCCAACCCTGTTTCATCAGCACAGCAGCCCGATGCGCTATCCATTCAAGCATGGACAACCCAGTGACCCAGGTAGGCGGGAAAATGGTTACATACATACATACATACATACATACATACATACATACATACATACATACATACATACATACATACAGACATACATACATACATACATACATACATACATACATACATACATACATACACGCGCGCACACGCACGCACACACGCACGCACGCGCCGTGGTGCACTAGCGCCTGTGGCGTTGTGCTGCTGAGCTCGAGGCCACGGGGTGAAATGCCGACCGCGGCCGCTGCATTTCGATAGCGAAGAAATGCAAACAACGCTCGTGTAGCGCTGACTGGGTGCACGTTCAAGAATCCGAGGTGGTCAAAATTAATCCGGAGTCCTCCACTGCGGCGTGGCTTATGATCAGACTATGGTTTTGGCACGTACAACAGCAGAATTTTCTTCTATCAAAGTACACTCTGGATAAAATGCTGGAGAGCTAGCCGCTAGAGATACACGCACATCGGTAGAGAAGAAGCAGGGATGGCTGTTTCCAGCCGCGCGGGCTATCAAGTTGACCCCGTGCGGCGCCGGTCCCTTTGGCCAATTAGGAGCGCAACACGCCTCACTGACCAGTCCGTCGCAGGCCCGCGCTTCTCTGCGTCCACGTGTGTTTGCGACGCGCGCATTAGCGCGGCTGCATCGACGCTGGGAAGGCGACCCCGTAAACAGTGGCGCACGCAGCGCCCCCCCCCCCCCCCCTTCCTTCCCTGGTGAGCAGCCAGCCGACGGAGAAGTGACGACCCGTTTGCCCGAGAGGATGTAATCGCATTAACGACACACGGGGAATCGAACGAACGAGGGGGCAAATGTCTGGCGAAAATGGCACCGCCGTCGAGCCGTCAAATGCACGCCACCTGCTGGGGCACAGAAGCCGCAGGGGGTCGCGGCGGCAGCGTGCGTAGCGGGCGCGCGTCGCGTCAGCTCTGTACGTAGTTTTCTATAGTGTCAAGTGCGTTAGCGAGGTGTGCGAGGGTGTGTAACCCACTACAGCACCTAGGCAAACGCAGGTTTCATTTCCACACTTCGGGGGAAACTGAACAACCACTGCAGGAAATTTGAAGTAGCAGAACTCGCTGGCCGTCGGTAACGAGTGGCGGCCGTCGGTCGCCACTCGTTCTTTTTTTTTCTGCGTTTTGTTTTTCGATTTTCCTTTCCTCGCTTACGAAACCTTCTCGCGGTAATAAGAGGTCCTCCACACCCACCCCCCCCCTTTTTTTTTAGTACTGCAGCATGGTAACTTAATAATGCAGTTAAAAAATTTTTTTTCTTTAATTTGCCTTTAAAGCTCAGAAACCGCCCATCAGCCAATGATAATAGTAGACAATTTTTTTTTAATTTGCCAGTTTCCCCTACCATACCACTAGACAAAAGAAATATAAGCAGCTGCACCATAATAGATTAGAATATTAACGACGGGTAGTACGCCTGTCAACTTTGAATGACATTTTGACGTCGTAATGCAACTTTCGGTTCTTCATGAGTTGGCTTTCCGTCCCGTCGGAACACGGCCGCCACTGCGGGGACCGAACCCGAACCCTCGAACGACCGCAGCGCGTCGTTATCAGGGAGGTTCACTGGGAACCAGCACAGACCGAATGGCACATACCCATTGTGCTCCAAGTCGCGTCAAAGAGCCTCGTTGAATTAACAGCAGTGCCTAGCCAGTCCGGCACCTACAGCGACCCAAGTCGGCGTGAAAGAGGCTCGTTCAAGAGCGGCACGCATGTACGCACTGACACACGCTCAACCACCCAAGTTGGCGCGACGGTGGGTTTCGACCACTGCTACCTCACCACAGCAACTCTCCACGCGCTGCACTTTCGACCACGGACTGCCCAGCGACACAGTTAGGCGGGAAAGAACAGTGAGATACGACCATACATAGCCGCTGAAAAAGTACGTTAAATACCCTAAGAGTGCTAACGCACTAAAAAGCAAAAATCTAGTCTAGAAAGAGATGATTCGCCAGCGTAAACAAACTCGGGGCCGCTCTTCACTGGCTCTGTTAAGGATTGAAAGTTTAAGAGGACGTAAATAAGATATGCGGAACGGATGAATCCGGATAAAAAGACGCGTTGCCAACAACAGATGGGTGGGCGATAAGGAAAGAGACCCCCGGCTCAAGTTCGCAGACTGCGCGGAGTTCGCGTATCGTTCAATCAGAGTTTGCATCGAACGAGAGAGAAGCGGAGGCGGCCCAGCGCGCTCGCTGCCGCGGCGATGATAAATCGATACAGTGTATCGAAGCGAAAGCGCGCCTGCGGGCCAAGCTTATTGAGCCGCACACACGAAGAGCTGCGGGCGCGGCGGCAGGGGCACCGGGAGAATAAAGGGGGTTACATTTATGCGCGGCGACGGCGAGATGGATTAGTGATGCGAGAACGCCAGCTTATAGCGCCGAGCGAACGCGCTTTCTCCCGCCGCAAGACGCTGCAGCGGGAGGGAGAAAATAAAAGTTCAAGTAAGCGCGACGAAACGAAGCGATAAACGCGTATGCTGTGGGGCGAAGGTGTATCCGGCCGGCTGATTACTTTTTTTTCGGACGATTAAAAGTTGCGATAAAAATGGAGAACTCATTAGCCACCGCAGACTCGCCCGCTTGTCGAGACGCTTTTTGGCAGCCGGGAAAGAAGCGACGCTAACAGTGCGAGTTATGAACGTTGAGCACACAGAGTGATAGCAATAACAAAGTCAATCCATGGCTCTCAGGACAGGCGCAAGCCTGCCTGTGAGGTCGATCGGAGTGTGCAGGAAATGTATCAAAGCCCACAACCACGCACCGCACCGCCATCCCCTTCGTCAGCAAGTTTGCACAGCACTCGAGCCGCGCCCTCTATCTGGTCGCCTAATGAATGTCGCATTGGACGCTAGAAACCAGTTAACAGTCCTCGCAGTTATTACGTTAAGGGCAACGCTCGGAAAGAATCCTGCCTTGCACTTATCTACAGCACAGGACGCACAATTCCTCAAAAGTTTGGCTAATGATACTTTCATCATCCGTTTCAGAGTATTAAAGCACACCTAGGAAAGAAAAATAAACACGCGTACGCCTCCCCCCCCCCCAAAGAAAAAGAAAAGTAATACTGAGAGGCAATACTTTTTTTTACTCTATTACACGTTTTGTTGGTAACTTACAATGCGCAGCTCAATCTTCGATTTGTTATCAGTAAAAACGTAGCGCCATGGCCGCGTGCTTAGCCCGTCCTTGGAGGCCAGAGTGGCACGGTGAGAACTAGCGCCAACGGCTAAAGAGGGGCCCCACATCGCCACTAGCTAGCACTAGGATTTGCAGATGCAGCAACAGCAGCATTTCGTTTTCCGAAGGGGTGCACAAGTCAAGATGCGGACGGTTAGTGAAGGTTGCACAGCTGCCTCCTTGTGGGACTCACCACCCATCGTTCTAACTTGCCACTTTGCGAGGCGGACGATCGATGCAGTGTACTCGACCGTGATCGTCGCTCTCTCTTCTCAGTGAAGCGGGCCTCGGGACTTTATTCTTGTAGAGATTGTTCACATTGCAAAAAATTGTGCTTAGGACACTTCTACGCGATTTTGGAAGTACCCGCTGCAAGTATAAACCGCCGCAGGTCTTTGGGAATCGGTTGTCGGTCCCCTTTAAAATGCACAAGAGTCTGCTTATACAATCTTCAAGCACAGAAAATAAAGCTTTAATCGAGGACGTTCCCGAAACGTAGGTGCTCTCTTGCGGGAAAGGAGCTGCCTTGGTCTAGCCCAATTACCGTTGCGTAAGAAGCGTCCCATGGTCGTTTAGATTCATTCCGTAACGATAATACATTACTATGTATTACGTTTCCTTCGCACATGGTTTAGCGGTTCCTGGAAACGAAAAGTTCTCTGCCGCACTTCTATCCCCGTGTGCTCAGTGGAGCCCTGTACTAGGGGCCCAACCCTGCTAAGAAGGTCAAGCGTCTGCAGCAATGAAGACGAAGACCGAACGCTAAACCCTTAATGGACCAAATAGTTTTCTCTCTCTCTCTCTCTCTGCCGCACTTCTTTTTCTTTCGAACCAACCGCCTTCTTTCCAACTTTATCATTGTTAGCGCACTTCAATAAGCGTAAGCCTAATTACCATCGTTAATAAGGCAACACGCGCGTGCCCTCGTGAGTCAGTTTCGAGCAACTTTCTTCTGAACCATTTATCAGTGCTGCACTCCAAACACGCGGATGCCACACAGAGAAGAAAACAAATAGATTAGGGCGCTCGTCTCCTTACTAATCTTTATTCGAACCACGTGAAAGCACCTGACCAACAAATAACAGCTAAGGCATGTGTACGAAATACGAAGAAAAAAAAAACGCTATGAAAATTTCACAACCTGTAAGATTATGACATCCTCGAGTGAGTGAGTGAATGAGTGAGTGAGTGAGTGAGTGAGTGAGTGAGTGAGTGAGTGAGTGAGTGAGTGAGTGAGTGAGTGAGTGAGTGAGTGAGTGAGTGAGTGAGTGAGTGAGTGAGTGAGTGAGTGAGTGAGTGAGTGCTTCTATCGATCAGTCAGTGAGCGAGCGAGCCGTGGTTTCTATCGTGGTAACAGCGTAACAGTGCTGTATCGATTGCCAACCATAACTGCTTTCGTCATCGACCGATAGAAAATTAGCTTTGAAGTGGCTCCGGTTTCTAATTACCGCTTCAAGCAGCCGACGTGACGCTAATTCCTTTCGTGCATGACTGCTTGTTCCAGCGCCATCGTCAGAAATGAGCCACGAGATAGCTATACCTTAGAGCTTCCTGCAACAAATATACTGCATGGAATTCTACGAGCGATACTACATTAAGCTAAACGTGTGTAGTTCTCTCTCTCTCTCTCTCTCGCTCCCATCCGAACCGAAAACAAAGCTAACACGGTCATTTCGTTTTTGCCGAGCAGCGTGCGAAATAGAGCACGCATCTGTTAAGCGTTAATACCCGATACGCGGCGAGAGAAGAAAATAAAGAGAAGCGCGAGCGCGCGAGCAAACACGTAGCCATAGTGTATCGCCAGAGCCATCGGGAACTCGAAGCAAAGCGCACGCATGCAAGCGAAAAGAATAATAATAATAAAAAAATTAATGCCGAGAGAAAAGCGCTCCCACTAATGCATCGTGCACCCCGTAGCGAGAATTAATCTCGACAGCTTTTGAGATAATCTCCGCCCTGCTGCCGCGCCCTTATGTTCCCGGTCGCTTCGCTGCCCGAACGCCTTCCTTCACAGATACTTATTTCTTTTATCTATCTTCTTTATTTGCTCCTCCTTGGTCTTGCGTTAGACTTTCCGCGAATGGGACGATATAGCGGTATTTTCGGAACAGCTTGAAAAGGCCATTTCTTTAATCTAGGAAAGGAAGTTATGACGACAGACCGCTCTTACGTGTCCTTTTCTTCTTTTTTTTTTCGAGTGTCAATTTTTTCGTCGGTAAATTTCTTTGCCCGCGTGTCGCAGTGTGGCGTCCCCTAACGCGTGGCAACAAATCGAAATGAAGAAGAAAATGTTGCGAAGAAGCTGAGGTGTCGGTAAATCTTGTATGCGAAAACAGAAAGAAACGACACTTTTATATCGACAGAAAGCTCCGAAGGCGAAATTTACATTATTCAATAAACGTCGTCTTACAAGCGATAAAAGTAAGAGTGAGCGCTGAAAGATGTCTACCAGTCCGAGAAAACAGGAAAAAGAAAAAAAAAAAGAAATTACACATCTATAAAAGAAATTGAGCCTTTAGCAGTCGACGACACGTTCAACCGCTTGTAATACAATATTGGGCCACACTGATAATGTTTATATTCTTTAAGAGGAGCATGCACTAAAAAACTGCACGTCGTGCTGGGGCCGTACCGACTAAAGCCATTTGCATATCAATCTGCCTCGTGTTACGCTCTTGTTGAGCTAGGGGTGCTTGGCTGTCTGCAATGAGTGATAAAGGTAGCGATGAACGCTAGAAAATAACATGTCGTGCGTGGGGTTCTAATGACGACAGTCGAAGTACTAATCCCGATTCATCAGTAAACATGTTTCTTATCTTGATTTGAAGCGTACCCAACGGGAGATGGCGGCTACGCACGAAAATACCTTCACAAATGCCTAGGGTGACGCTTCGCTCGTTCTTGCTAGAAAGAGCACGCTCTAATTTCGCCGTTAGAACAACTGCTAGACAAGAAAAAGAAGGAGAGAGAGAAATATGGAGTTTTACGTGCCAAAACCGCGATCTGATTAAAGGGCACGCCGTAATGGGGACTGCGGAAATCTGGACCAGTTGGGGTTCCTTAACGTTCACCTAAATATAAGTACACGGGTGTTTTCGCATTTAGCTTCCATCTAAATGCGGCCGCCATGGCCGGAATTCGATCCCGCCCACTGCGGGTGGGACCAACTGCTAGGGATGCTAGGTCGCCATCACTCGCAAACGGCATGGCCACCCCTAACCAGGCCAGATGCGAGCTCCCTGCAACTTGTAGCCAGAATATTTGAAAATCGGCAGCCACCGCCAAGTGACGCTGGCGCAGTCTGCAGCCGGCCGCTTTATGCAAGTGCGATCCACACCGTATGCGTTACATATACAGCAAACTTAGCTGTGCGCGTGCGGAGACGGCCCGAAGATGGATCTGTCACGGCCGCGATTTCTCGGAGCCGATTGTGGTGCATCTGTTGAACTCAGCGTTGACAGCGATCCGTTGGGGGTTTGGAAGTCTTTGGAAGCTCCAAGACGACCACCTGCCAGGCAGGTGGCCATGGTCGCTGTCCCATGCTGACGTCGCGCAAGATGTTGGCAATACGTCTTGCCGAAGCTTGGAACTATTCCAGAGGCATGTTGAGCAGCTCAAATAACGTGACATTGAACGAGTGGAGGCAGCGGTTAGCTGCTCGTGCAATTTTACAACCTCGTATTCGCCCAGCTGCGCCCCGCCGCGCCACAATAAGCAGTCTGTGAACAGTGCACGAATGACTTCCGTGCAGTCCATGCGGCATTCGATAACAAAATAGAAAAATAAACCACTGCCATGCCTGCGAAGGCGGCCATAGGGAATGTCTGGGGTGACCGCTCTTCATTTGTCGCATTTGTGATAGTTGCTAGTTGCAGAGGCGAGGAAGCTGCAGGCGGGTCTGGATAATGGGAAGAAAGCAAGTGTGCCGTCATTTAGTGCACTTCTTCGCAACTTCACCATCATTTCCCCGCAATGCGCAGTCTCCAAGCATTCTCTAGCCATTGCCGCTGTGTGCAGATAAAAGCAGATTTGGAAAACTATCGTGTACAGTACTTTGAGTCCACGTTGAAGGACTGGAGGCTGTCACAATTAATCCGAAGCACTCCACCAGAGTCACTCGCAGTTTCTGGGATGCTTTAGCATTGTACGCTGCATCGATCTCACCCATTCATTTTTTATATTAACAGACAAAACGCTTCGGTGGTAATATTTACCGGGTACTACAAAGTCCGATTTTTTTTTTTTAAGGTAAACATGAGGCATGAAATACTCGGTAGGCTCCGGAAAACGAAAAGGAGAGCAGCATCGCTCTAAACGCGACTCATCCCGCGGCCTTTCTGCGACGTCTCCTTTCCATCACCGTACTGCGCTACTCTCTCGCCACCACATCCTTCACTTTCCTTCACGCCGCCCCTGAATCGCTCTTTCGCAGCGCGGTCCACACTTTGCTCGTCTTTTTCCTTCCTTCCTTTCTTTCTATTGCGCGGTTGCTCTACCTCAGCCGCACCGGCTGCGCTGAGACCAACCACTGCGGCACCGGACGGCCCGTCGGTGATCCGATCTAGGGGTCGCCGTAACCAAATTTCCGTTCAATATGCGTGAGCTCCCATTTTCGATTGCGCCGAGCCGACGCAGCAGCTCTGGCCGCCTTACCTCGCCGTCTCCAGCCTGCAGGTTCCCAGGCGCGGCCAGCGAACCGCGAGCGCCTTCGCCGCTACGAGCGGGCGGTCGAGAAGGCCCTTCGTGGAGGGGTTGCGCGAGAGCGCGCGCACACACACACACACACGCGCGCACACAGCACGTCGACGACGTCGGCGGCAAATTGCCTAAGAGAATCACGTTTCCCCGGCGTCCGCGCTTCCATCCGCGCGAGAGAGCGAGCGTAACGAAGTGAGAATAACGCCCGTAACGGCGCCGGCGGTCGGCCGCACACGCACACACACGGGCGCACGGCCCGGGCCGAGTTGCCGCCGCCGCGCCTGATTCGATACGCGGCGGAACGCGTCTGCGCACTTCACGACGTCGTCTTCCAACCCGCCCTCTTTCCTGCGCTTGACTCTCGCCCTCTCGTCCGCGATCTCTCTCTCAACGCACCAGCGCGAGCAGAAATGAAAGAAAAAACAATGAAAAAAGAAAAGCAGGAGGTTGTTCACGTGAGTTAGGAGTGCCTGACCCCTCCTCGACGGTTGACGACGACGCTCTCTTTTTTTCGAAGGTTCTTCGCTCGAACCAATAACGGCAGCCTATAGAAACCACTGCAAGAATGACCCGTTGTTACCGTGATGAAAGCATCCACCGGCATAAACGGCGATCCCGGGCTGAGGGCTCCCGCGCACGTCGTCCCCTCGTGGTTCCTTTACACGAGTCTGCACATTTCGCATACCCATATATACGTCCATCTCAAGTTTCAGAATCAGCTTTACGTCAACTGACGCGATGTGTACGATCCAAATCAGGAACGTGTTGGTTCCGAATCTTAAGGTCGTTCGCACGCAGAGATGGCGGAAACCCGTCACAGTTGTTTAGCCGCCATGGTATTTGCGCTGCTAAGCATGATGAGATGGGGACGTGCTGCTAATATATATATATATATATATATATATATATATCAGAGGGATTAGGTGACAAGGCTTTTTATTCTTATATTTCTGCAATCTGCTTTATGCAGCTTGTAGCCGCGAAATCTTTAGCTAACGACACGACACGCGAAATGTCCACCGAGCAATCGACGAAATAGCAACTTGCAAGATCAAAATAAACTGCACTAAACGTATACCGTACCACAATGCACCTGTGGGGCGAAAAGGAGTTCCGACGGCTACTCGGTAAGCCCTCTGATATGCAAATCGTTCTTTAATAGCTCGCCACATGCTTACCCGTTCTGCTCTAACGACAGCTCTGTGGACCAGCTCGCATCATTCAATCTTCCTGGCGAACCCAAAACGAATCCACAAAAGCAACACAGATAACAAGCACAAGAAAGGTCAAACGCCAGTCAATGACAGAAAAAATACTAAAGAAGAAAGTCGACGTAAGCGCTCGACATATGTTGCAGTCGGCGAGCACGGCTGCGCAAGTAGACAGAGCCCGCGACGTAGTACGCTCTCCCACAATCGAGTTAGGCCTACAGCCTAAGAGCGCGGCGGGCGCTTTTGGCCTCTGGCACGCCGGTGCGACTCCCCGAAAAGAAAGCAGTCCACAAAGACACTAACTTCAAAAGCGACCGCAAGAGAGAGTTCGAAAGGGCGGCCCTCATACGATTGCCAGCGCTGTCAAAAAGAAGGAAGTACAATATCGACAAAAATGAAAAAGGACAGAATGGGTTGCTCCACAGCAGACGACGAACGAAGAGGGAAGGAACGAATCCAAGTAGCAGACGACCGCGGATGGGTGAACGCCAATGGGGCGTCAGCGCAGCGGCGTTCCGTATATAAGACTGCCATGAAGACCGACTTGGCCGATGGTTTGCTGCGGCCGGCATTTTTCGGCGTACCCGTCCAATTGGCCGAAGAAGTCAAGAGATCAATCCCCGGTGATTCTTCAGCGACGAATGATCATAGCCGCGAGGCAGGGAAGACAAAGGGAGAAAGAAAGGACCACGGCCGGGCTAAAAAGGCTCGTCTCTTCTTCAGGGCGGTTGTGAGCGACCATGCGATATGAGGCTCATCATGCTTTCGCCCTCAATTACGTACCACCACTGGTCTCTTGGCGACCCAGTCTTTACCGAGCAAAAGTTATCCTCCTAAAAAATTCGCACTCTCTTTGTGCTTGTGTATAGCTTCTTCAAAGCTGTGTAGTGAGCGCTCAAGAGATGCAATACGACGCTATTATCGCTGATTGTGCGTGCTTGACTCTCAACACAGCTGTAACGAGGGTCTAGAAAACTTATTCGCACGCAGTGAAGAAACAGGCTGAGTCAAATGTACTCTTGTCATGAACACCTGATGCAAACTTTAGGCGCGTAAGAACAACAAAAAAAAAATGAATGACCGCCAAGGCACTCCGTACAGATGGTTCGAGCGAAGCTGAAACGCGCGGCTCCGTTGCTTATCACTGCCCAGGTTGATCCCGACGGTTCATTAAACGATGGTTTGGTAGGCTGCCAGATCCTCGGTACGCAGTTGCTGCTTGCGCTCGGCTGCACGAGCCTGTTCTTATGCCCGAGCTGCAGCATCAGCACGGCGTAGACGAGCTCGTTCCCGGTTGCTTGCAGCGTTGCTGATCGAAAGCTGCCTGCTCCTCAGGAGTACGTATGACGCGTGGCCTACCCATTTCGAAACCGGAGAGAAATTGCTGCGAGCGCGCTCGACTGCGACGGAGAGACACGACGTCACTACTGGCACAGCCAATCGCGCGCCTCTCTTTCTCTTTTCTTTTTTTTCGCGCATGAGCATGGGGTTTTGCCGGCGGAGTTTTCGGCGCACTGGCGACAGACAGACGGACGAATCTGCTAGCCATATACAGAGAGAAAGAGAAAACAAGGATAGGAAATGCAGGGAGGTCAACCAGAACAGCATCCGGTTTGCTATCCTACACTGGGGTGGGGGAAAGGGGAATAGAAAGAGGAAGAAAGGCAGAGAGTAAGCACTGAGTACCTCTGGGAGGGACACCATACACAAGGACACTATAAACGGTCTCTTAAGCCGGTGCACTTCAAGTACTGCACTAGTGCACGAATTGCTTTTCGAGCCAGTGACGGGGTGTGGCCACGGTCCAAGTATCTTTGACTCACTGAACGGTCTCGAGTACAGTCGGCGTAAAGTTGCCCGCAGAGAGAGGCGTTGGACATCGTAGCGAGGGCAGCTACACAATAGGTGCTCGATGGTCTCCTCGCACCCACAGGAGTCGCACATCGGGCTCTCGGCCATTCCCATACGGTAGGACTATGCGTTCGTGAACGCCACTCCCAGCCACAAGCGACACAACAAGGTTGTTTCGCCGCGGGAAAGGCTGGATGGCAGTTGTAGCCGTAGCGTGGGGTCCAGTTTACGCAATCTGCAATTGAAGGCACTTGAAATCCAGAGACCTTAGTCACTGCTGTACAAGTGCGGCTGGGAAACCGAAACCTCAGCGTGGCCTCCGTGTATGTGAGCTCTCGCCTCAAGGTCTCGATGGGAGAAATTATAAGAGACCTCTGCAGCCGCTGCCCAGCTCCTAGGATTATATGTGGCGACTTCAACGCGCACCATACTCTCTGGGGCGACAAGGCGACTGATGCACGTGGAAAGCAAATTGTTAGTGCTTTAAACACCGAGGGACTCTGCGTGGCAAATGACAAACAGCCAACGTTTTTTCGACCACCGGCCTCTTACAGTGTCATTGACTTGACGTTACATTCAACGGACATCCTCGCATCGTCAACGACTAGTAAAGATAGAATGGGCAGTGATCATTTTCCTGTCTTCGTTAACATTGCTGGATATAGAACCAACGGCCGAAGATCCAGTCCTGTGACGCATTGGGATACGTACAGGGACGGCCTAAGCGAATCATCTGGAGACCTGTTCGCGGACATGCCACGTAGCAAGAGATTGGCTACCGCTGAGCCGAAGCTACCCGACCACTTCCCCGCTCCGGATCTAAAGCTCAAAAATCTATGCGCTGCCCGTAGAAGAGCGGAACGGAGGCTGATGAGGACGAAGGGCGACCCACCAATGAAGACTATATATAACAGGATTAACGCAGTAATTCGACGTTATACAAGGAAACTAAGAGATCAATGGGCATCATTTTGTGCAAGCCTATCGGTCTTCACGCCAGTTCCACGGATATGGTGGGTCGTTAATAACCTCGCTGGAAACTTTCGACCAAACAAGCCATTTGAAGCCCTAGCATTGAAGTTAGGCAAGACACTCGCTTGTCTTGCGAATGCCTTCGCTGAAATATACTCTTCCGGAAGGTCAGCCGGCACAACCAACCCGTCCCCGCCGCTATCGTCGTCTCTAATGGACGCTCCTTTCACACTCAGAGAGCTGGAACTAGCTATGAGCAGCCTCCGACATCGCTGTGCGGTGGGACCTGACCTTATCAGTAATCAGATGCTGACTAACCTACCGGTTGAGTGACGGCGTGATTTGCTGGCATTTTTTAACCTAGTCTGGGCCAGTGGGGCTATCCCACATTTATGGAAGGTAGCATGGGTGGTACCGGTTCTGAAGCCTGGAAAGAATCCTGCAGCTCTGGACTCATACAGACCGGTATCACTGACCTCGTGTGCAGCGAAGCTAATGAAAAAGATGGCGTGCACAAGACTCACTTGGTATGTCGAGCAGGGTCGAAAACTACCATCGTGCATGACTGAGTTTCGGCAGCGTCTAAGCGCTCAAGACAATGTGCTGGACCTGCTAAGCCACATAGAACATTACAGTGCGGATGGCCTGTCGACACTTGCTGTTCTCATGGATGTTTCTAAGGCTTACGACTACGTGTCTCAAAGAGCTATTATCAGCCAGTTGCAAGTTATAGGCGTCACGGGTCATCTCTTGCACTTCATGCATACGTTCCTCAATGATCGTCGCATCAGAGTTCGTCTTGGCGACACTTTGAGCGATGAAATACGTATATTTCGCGGCGTGCCACAGGGGAGTGTTTTATCTCGATCAAAGCAGAAAGCTGGGCTAGTTGGTGTGTCATGATTATTCAAAAGAATAGCGCAAAGTAGCAGGGACAATGACAGAGAATACGACAGGACGAGCGCTAAACATCAGTTGATGTTTAGCGCTCGTCCTGTCGTATTTTCTGTCATTGTCCCTGCTACTTTGCGCTATTCTTTTGAATAATCATGTTTTATCTCCCTTTCTATTTAACATTGCCATGAGTAGCCTCCCAAGAGTACTAAACCATCGAACACCAGTGAAGATATCTATATATGCCGATGATATCTGCATATGTGTCTCCGGCTACCAGCATCGCCGCCTCGCACAAATAGCCCAGGGAGCAGTAAAAGCCATTCAGGGCCACTTGGCAACGATTGGATTGTCACTATCAGCAGAGAAATCATCATTCGTACTATTTCCTGGAGTGAAAAGAAAATCTACACGCTTGACGCTGAATTTGGACGGATACCAGATTCGACAAGTCACCAACGTCCGATTTCTGGGCGTTACCTTAGACCACAGGCTACTCTGGCGCCGCGGTGTTGACCACGTTGTGGCGTCGTCGTCACCCAAGCTACATGTGCTCAAGCGAGTCGCTGCCATACGCTGGGGCAACCACCTGACGTCGATGCTACGGCTACATACAGCGTTGGTTACCAGTCGAATCCTGTATCCGCTACCTCTGATGTCACCCTCAGACAGCCAATACGAGCGCTTAGAAGCCATCCACAGAAAAGGTATCCGACTTTGCCTTGGAGTCCCTCAGACAGCATCAAATAACAGAGACAGAGGGAAAAGATAGAACCACCCTGGACATTCGAGGACATCACATGCAACTTAAGTGTACCACGATTGCAATCAAAGAGCTGCATTCCACCTGCAGAAGCCAAGTCATTAGTCCCGGAACACCTGAACATGATTTACCCAAATCACCTACAAGTATACACAGATGGCTCTGTCAAGGCAGACGAAGACCGCTGTGCAGCTGCATTCTATATTCCCTCTCTAAGATATACGTGGTCTGGCCGTCTGGACTGTATAGCCTCGTCGACAGTTGTGGAAGGCGTAGCAATAGCTTCTGCTCTGCGCAAATTAAAGACTTTGCCTCCGCAGAATGTGGTTGTCCTTACGGACTCAAAGGCCGCATTACAACAAATATACCGTGGTTCGCCATCCCTCAAGTTCCCACGCAAATCACTAGCCATCGTGAAAGAACTCAACAACAAAGGCTTCACAGTAAAGATTCAGTGGATTCCTTCCCACATTGGTATCTCAGGAAACGAAAAAGCTGATGCGTTTGCATACGCAGCGCTCTATCATCCTACCAAAATCAAGGCTCCAAAGAGTAATCAAGTGCAAAAATCTGACATTCGAAATCACTTTGCGTCGCTTTGGGTTCCACCGCATATGCCCTGCGTAACCAAGAGATTGCACCGAGAGGAAGCCACACTTCTATATCGAATAAGGACAGGATCTGCTCGTACACCGGCCGGGTTATTTAAGACGGGAGGAATAAATTCTCCGAACTGTAGGGCATGCAACGAGACAGGAGACATTGAGCACTTTTTGTGGTCCTGCCAGCAATTCCAAGACGAAAGAGACACTCTCCTGAAAAATCTGCAAAACAAGGACCTTCCGCATGCGCGCCTGCAACACCTTATATTTCCCGAGGGATCAGTTATAGCCTGCAAAGAAACTTCACGTCTCCTCATCGAATTCTTAAGAGAGACTGGTTTGAGAGACATATGGTGAAATCCTTCAGCGGTATTGTGCGAGACGCTCGGGCGGAGCAATTGCCGGCCTCGTTCGCCAGGCTAAACCCGCCTGTCGCTACAATTCACCACCACCACCACCACCACATCCAGAGACCTTGTGACTTCTTGCGTGCAAGTAGGCGAAGTTCTCTGGCAGCGTCCGACCTCGCCAAAGGTGTTGGACGCGTCTTGGTATCTTCGTGGGCACACCGCGGGCAGCCTTGTCAGCTAGATTGTTGCCGACGATGCCACAGTGAGCAGGAATCTATTGTAATATAATGTGGTGTCGTCTTTCCAGAGCATGGTGGTGCACTTCCCTGATGTCAGATACCATCTGCTCGTAAGTTCTGTGACGTAATGCAGACTTGATGCTGTGAAGGGCTGCCTTAGAGTCACAAAATACGACCCATTTCTCTGTTGGCTCTTCGGTGATGTACATCATAGTGGCATGGAGAGCTGCAAGTTCTGCCGATGTAGATTTAGTCGTGTGCGACAATTTGAATTTAACTGTAACGTTCTTGGCTGGAACGACGAATGCGGCAGTTGAGCTGGTAGGTGAGGTCGAGCCATCGGTATATGTATGAATGTGGTCATGATACGTCTGGCGCAGTAATAGGAGCATATGTTGCTTTAGAGCCGGCGCTGGATGATTGGACTTTTTTGTAATTCCAGGAATAGCAAAATTCACTTGAGGCTGTCGCAGGCACCACAGGGGAGAGGAAGGCTTCGCCGCCGGTGTAAAAGATACCGGTATGCACTCTTGGTGAGCGTTAATCACTCCTGAAAAGGTCGCTTGAGGTCTCTCGGATGTTAGGGAGGCCAAATGATGCTTGGGGATCCTTGACAGATGGCGAATGTGCGCTCTGAGAGAGTCGACAGCTACATGTGTCTGGATTATATGATCTCCCGCGATGGCGATACTTGCTGCTGGTGAGGTGCACCGAGGCAGCCCTAAACACGTGCGTAGGGCTGGACCTTGTATGCTCTCCAAGGCGCGAAAGTTCCTCTTGCATGCATTTTACAACACTGGTAGGCTGTAACGTAGGAGTCCGAGAAACAAAACCCTGTACAGCTGCAACATAGAATGGACTGGTGTACCCCAGTTTCTCCAGCAGAGAAGACCTGAGCAATGGCGACTAACTTCTTCTTCAGATAGACGCAGTGAGGGCTCCACGAGAGGTTGCGGTCAATGATGACGCCCAGAAAGCGATGTGTTTTAGCATAGGATACAGCTTGACCATTGATGGAAACAGGGTACAATGACATTTGTTTGCGCGTAAAACCAAGTAATGCGCACTTTTCAGTAGACACATTGAGGCCTTGTTCTCGGAGATAAGATGCCGTCATGGTTGCCGCCCGCTGAAGCCTGGCTCTTAGCTGTGGGCGAGTCACCGCAGAGGCCCAGATGCAAATGTCGTCGGCATATATTGAGACATGAACTGTCTGCGGTAGGTAATCCGCTAGTCCTACCAGGACGAGGTTAAACAAAATAGGGCTCAAGACTCCACCCTGCAGCACACCACGGCAGATGTAATGGTCTGAAGTTGGGCCGTCTTCGGTCTGTAAGAAAAAACGCCTCTCAGTCAAATAGTCCCGATTCCATTTATATATCCGGCCATCAACTCCAACAGCCTCAAGTGAGTTCAGTATGGCCTCATGGGCGACGTTGTCGTATGCTCCTTTTATATCTAGAAAAAGTGCCGCAGATAGGCGCTTGATGCTTTTTTTTATTTTGGACCTATGTAACGATGTCAATGACATCGTTATTACATATACAGTTTTGCTGTAAAACAGCTACCCTAGAATTTTGCTAAAAATTTGCTGGTCATGACGTGCGGTTTCTTGAAACGTTGTCGTCCTTCGTTTCGAGAGTTGACGCAAACCAGTATCAAACGGCTGATTGGGGCGCGTTCCGTTAGATGTCCCGAACAAGCAGAGCACTGAAGAGAACCAGTAGTGAAGGAAACAAAATCTGACTCAGAAGAGCAAGGTGTGCGCCTAGAATTGGTCGAATCCCTTGATCCGCGATAGAGACACAACAAAATAAATAAATAAATAAAAACAGGAAGAAAGAACGCCAAGAAATCTGTTCCATCGCTCGCTAAAATCACCTTCTCTAGCGGCTTTTGAACAAGCCTCCTATCCTTAGTTTATATCTGTGCTACGGAAAGATTTTCCATTCTATATGCCGTTCTTTTCAATATCGTGCGCACGAGTAGTATCTTGCGTCATAACGTCATCAATCACTTTTTATTTGCGCGACAACGATGGGAATGTCACACCACTGAGGAAGAACAATTCCTTACTGTCGAAAAATGGCTCTCGTCATCGAGTCCCAATATAATAATAATAATAATAATAATAATAATAATAATAATAATAATAATAATAATAATAATAATAATAATAATAACAATAATAATAATAATAATAATAATAGTAGTAATAATAATAATAATAATAATAATAATAATAATAATAATAATAATGTTTATCATATTGAGTCACGTCACAGTTACATATCCAACCCACATAAGCAATATTGCTTGTGTGCAAGGTTGGGCAGTCGGCAGGTAGTACTGATACGTGTACGCAACGGATTAATAAAACACTAAAGAAAATAATAGTGAAACATAAACAATTAAGATTGGGTACTGTGATATTGAAAAGGCATGCACATCTATATCTATAAGATTGCGTGCGTTCTTGGGCAAGTTGGTTCATTGTATTTGGAAAGATTGGATGCGCTTTGTAGACGACCACAAGGAAGAAGACGGGACAGGCGCAATGTCCCGTCTGTCCTTGTCGTCTGGCGCCTGTCCCGTCTTCTTCCTTGTGATCGTCTACAAAGCGCATCCAGTCTTTCCAAATGTCTATAAGGTAGATTAAAAAAAAAGAAAGATATTGGCAGCAAAGATACCTTCGCAATCAGGTGGGGCGTTCGGAATATTGTGCATAACGTGATGCGCTTGCTTCCTAAGTGAGAAGAAATGAAGGAATTTCGTCGACGACATACAATCTGGGCTCTCGTGCTTAGAAGAGAAAGCACCATACTGACATCTGTCACTACAACGTGACAATACGGTAAGATCATGGTAACAAAATGATTCCGGTCAAACAGCCCGGCATGCTCTTTTAGACGTGTACAATAATTCATGGCATGAAGGAGTGGTTTCTGCTGCATGGAAGTCCAGCCGCCTTGTGCCTCTGCTCAAACCAGGTGAGTCACCCCTAGACGTGGCGTCATATCGTCCCATTGCGCTGGCCAGTTGTCTAGGAGAGGTGATGGAGAGGATGGTGCCGACGCGTCTAGAGTGGTATCTAGAACACTGCAAGTTATACTCTGACGCTATGGCAGGCTTGCAACGCGGACGCTCTTCTGTAGACAACGTCATGTATCTTGTCTCGTCTGTTCAGCACGAAAAAAGCCTAAGGAGACTGTCAGCAGCGATGCTCCTGGACGTTAAAGGCGCTTATGACAACGTAATCCATCGAGCCATCCTGGACGCTTTGGGCGATGTCGGCCTAGGTGGCATTGTTTTTCGATGGATATTCAGCTTCTTGAAGGACAGGTCATTTTTGTGCAAATAGAGGATGGTGCGTCATCACAACACAACGCCTACCATGGCGTACCACAAGGCGGAGTCCTGAGCCCCACTCTATTTAACCTCGTGCTCATCGACCTGGTTCATACCCTTCCGCAATCCGTCCAGGTGTCGATCTATGTAGACGATATATGCATTTGGTAATCAGGAGCGACGCGTCCCCAGGTGCGCGCCAGACTTCACAACATCATCTACCAATGGATACCGGGTCACTGCGGAATTTCGGGAAACCACAGTGCGGATGACGCTGCCCGATCGGCCCACGATGGTGCCCATATTATACCGATACCACTGTCAAGAATAGATGCAGCCACAAGTCTTCGCTCCCTCGTGGAACAACAGTGGAACACCTGGAACATCTGTGGAACACCAGTGAATTCACGAACGCACGTCTCCACAGATTGGATCCACGTCTGCAACTCCGTCTACCACCAGGGTTACCACGAGCAGAAGCAACACTTCTGTGCCGCCTGTGGCTCGGCGTGGCATTCACGAACTCCTATTCCTTCCGCATTGGAATGGCCGACAGCCCTACTTGCGACACCTGCGGCTACGAGGAGACGATCGAGCGCCTCCTTTGTGACTGTCCCCGTTACAATGTGCCAAGAAAAGTGCTCGTGACGGCGCTCGAAAAACTGGACAATCGCCTCTTCACAGAGGAAAAAGTTCTAGGACACTGGTCCAGACGGGATTCGGCACTCAAGGCCTTAAGGGCTTTGCTGATGTTTTTAAGGACATGAGAATTGTGCGAACGTCTTTGAATGTTGTAGCGCGTAGCATCGCGTTACTGTGTGAATTTTCCGCTTTCCTTTTTTCCTTCTTATATTTCTCCTTTTATTCCCTCTGCCCCTTTCCCCAGCACAGGGTAGCCAGCCGGTACTTACACTGGCTAAATTCCCTGTCTTTCCTCCCCTTTTGTATCTCTCTCTCCATTCGAATTCGGAATCAGTGTCCATGAACGAATGAAGCCACGTAGCCGTGGGAACTACTCAAGGCACGTCGAGAGGAAATAAGCGAAGCTAATAGAGTACAACAATTCAAATGTATGCCCGCGTTTATGTTAATTCCGTCACGTATTTAATAAAGACCCGGCAATGTTGCTCTAAACGCCCTGAAAACCCTTAAACGCCTGCGTTTTGAAACAACCGACAATTAGGGGTGTTCAAAAGAGTTGAATGTTGGGCTAGTTGGTATTAAAGAGCTAGTCGGATAGCAAAACTTCCCAGTCCAATCCAATACGAATATTCGAAGAAAGTGACACCCGAATATCGAACCGAATAGGGAATATTTTGTCAAGTTATGGGGTTTCGCATGCCAAAACCGCGATCTGATTATGAGGCACGTCGAAAGGGGGGACTTCGGGTTAACTTTCACCGCCTGCAGTTCTTTAACGTAGCACCTAAATATAAGTATACCGGTATTTTCGCATTTCGCCCCCATCGAAATGCGGCCGTCGTGGCCGGGATTCGATCCCGCGACCTCGTGATTAGCAGCCCAGCAACATAGCCACTAAGCAACCACGGTGGGTTGGGAAATTTTTTTGTTTCATGATAACATTAAGTATTCAGTTTACGGCAGTAAGGAAGGAAAAAAAATGTTTTTCAGGCTGGTTTACAATGGCACATACATAAAATACTGTTCAGAATTACACGTCCGGACAACTGAGGCGCTTGTAATAGATAAGCAACACGGGTGTGTTATAAATCCAAACCAATTTGTATGTCATAATCATCATAATCATCATCAGCAGCAGCAGCAGCAGCCTATTTTTATGTTATTCAATTACCCTTGTATTGCGCTGGCTGTTTCCAATATGAGCCTGCAAATTTCTTAGTTTGATCACCCCACCTAGTTTTCTGTTGTCCTCGATTGCGCTTCCCTTCCCTTCGCACCCATTCTATAACTCTAATGGTCCAGCGGTTATCTACCCTAAGCATTAGATGGCCTGCCCAGCATCATTTTTGCTCTTTTAATGTCAAGGAGAATACCAGCTATCCCCATTCGCTCAGTGATACACACCGCTATCTCTCTCTCTCTTAGCGTTACGCCTATCATATTTAGTCCCAACGCTATTTGCGTTGTCCTTAACTTTTTGTTAACTCCAAAGGGTCTGCCCCATATGTTAGCAACAGTAGAATGCAATGATCGTACACTTTTCTTTTCAACAACAGAGATTAGGTGCCAGTCATGATTTGGTAATGTCAACCGTATGCACTCCAACCCATTTTTATTTTTCTGTAAGTTTACTTCTCTTTGTCAGAGTAGCCTGTGAGTTACTGGTCTATATAAACGTACTCCTGTACAGACTCTCGAGGCTGACTGGCAATCATAAATTCTTGTTTTCTTGTCACGCTGTAAACATTACCTTTGTTTTCTGCGTATTCAACCCCACTCATACACTTTCTCAGTTAAGGTATATAGGCTGCCCAAAACCGAACCACACTTATTAAATGACTGAAAATTATTTACAAGAATTTACCTACCCCGACCATTCGCTCAAGAGCTGGTACCTCTGGGGAAAACCCGCAGCTATAACATAGCAGAATCATTTTAAGCAGTCTTCACATGCATCGTTCTGTCTCCCTCGGGATACCAATAAGTGTTTTCATCTCTTACATATTCGAAAGAAACGAATATTAAACAACTTCAAACAGCGAACTCTAGAATCGAGTACGAGTCCGGTAGCAGGGTGTGTTTGAATCGTATTCACAACTTCGAATATTCGCCGCACTTCTGCCAAAAACAAAATCTTGTATATAATAAAAAGAAGAAGAAAAACTCTCCGTTTCAATGCAACTGTGCTCCTCAGAAAAGCCAGCTTTACAGGGTTTACGTACTGCACGCCACACTAATTGTTTCCCTGAAAGAACGCTGCCGGCGACACATGGACAACGGAAAGGACACTAAGAAAAATTACAGATAAGCAAAGAAAAAAAAGCATCGACGAACGCGAGGTTTCAGCTAATACTTCTGAAAATATAAAGCATCAATAGAAAGCAATTCAGGAACGATCGCGGCAGGCTGGGCAAAGCAATGACCAGAATGCGTATGCGTTTATTTAGTTACATATTGTACGTGGATAGCCTGGGCGCGTAGCATGAGAAATAAAGAATATCCGCACAGACATCGTAAGCACCTCCATAAAATGTAAATTACGAAACAGAGCACACAGCTGTAAAACACGAGTGCGGGGGGGGGGGGGGGGGGGAGTCGCGTAGTCAAGGACAACATGCATTTGTTCTTTAGTCGTCGTCGTTTTTGAAACTTTACATATTTCGTGGATGCCACCATACAATATTCTTTAAACAATTGCACAGAAGTTTCGTTGGCAGAAACTTGACATTTCTATTTCGATGTAGAACAACCATTATTACAAATGTGCGTGGCGAACCGGAAGCCCTCCCGTAAGAATTGGCGAGCCCACGTGCGCTTCAACTAAACGCCGTATAAAATAATTGGCAAGAGATATTTTGTACGGATAATATAGGCAGGTTATAGCGTCTGAATAATCAAAAAAGAAAATCACCGACGACAACGATACTCCCTAATGCGAAATTCGAGCGCGGCTCTGTACGTGTTTTCATTTCGCGTGTCGATATTTTGCGTACATTCTACATTAGGAATATAACGCGCGATACTTTGTCGCCATGTCGTAGCCATCGTCGCCCGTCTTGCGCGGCACTGCGCTCTTATTCTCACGCTTTCGTTCCACCGACGACGAGAGCGGCTCTTCGTCGCGGAGAAATCGTGCCACGAATGTCAGCGACGACAACACGCAAGGGAGCATCACATCGAACGTTACTCGTAGTCCCTCGCCATCGCCCCTTGCAGAAGCAGTGACCTCCGTCACACGCACTGGTACTGCGGGCGAGCGTAACACTGCCCACCTCAGGATAGGTATGACGCCGATGCACAACGCAGGAAGGGACGCCTAAGAGCTGTACTCTAGAGGAAAGAAAAGCTTACCAGGCTTGTTCGCGAGCAAATCAACGACCATGACAGCGTCACTCACCTGGAAAATACAAGAAAGAAAGAAAATCAGACGCTTTAGTAAAGTAATCAAATAGCAAGAGCAAAAAATAAAGTATATGTGAGCCCAATTAGAAAGAAAAACATATCTAAACTGGTACCCTCTGGCTATACGTAAAATAATAATTAACAGCGAAGCCTATTTCTTGCGCGCGAAATCGCATGTGCACAATAAAGGTGTATTGAGAAATCGTCAGAAGCACAAAGAGCGAACACACAGGCGCAGTTATTAAATCAAAGGTCTTGTTTATATAATGGGACAAATAAAGTAAAAGCAAATAAGCAGAAGAAAATCAAGTGCCCATTTTCTTGTTCACTCTACGAGGTGATAATCTTTAAGTTTTATAGAATTTTTATAAATAGCCTGTTGCAGATAATACAATTCTAGTGCTTGAGCACGATTATTCAGAGAGGTGAACATTACTTGCACGAAAAATCGAAACACATATTCCACATATTAACCGAGACCCAATAATTATCTTATAAATTAATTACCTTACGGCACATATCCTACTTTACGAATTGTAGCCGATGAGCTTGTAAGGCGTATCCACTTGGAATGAATTTCCAGAATGACGCCAGTTTGGAGACATTTGCCATCAAAATTTCAATAAAGATGCAATGCTATCTCCACTTAATTTAACCAAATGCACGTTCATGCACTGAAGCACCAAAGTAACTGAAACGCCCATATATTTTGATCCACACATTCGCAAATAATATCTTGCAACTGGTGTCATCCTCGAAATTCATTTGACGTGGTTACGTGTTGCATGCTCACCGGCTAGAATTCGTAAATTGCAACATGTCCCGTAAGGCAATTAAGAAGTTGATTAGAGAATTCTCGTTAATTAGTTCAATATTTGCTTCCATTTCTCGCGCTGGTAATGTCCGCCTCTTCGGATTGTCCTGCTCAAGGACAATAACTCATATAACATAAAAACGATCACCCCGTATAATCACTGTACTTTTCAAGTCATCTGCTGTGCAAAGACCAACTCTTTCAGCTGCACTTCTCCATACGCCCAACTGGAAAATGCGGCAAACGCAGTCGTACTGAAACGCTACCTGCGTCTACCTGAAACGCTCGCTCGTTCATTTTATCCGAGCGCGACGTTCGAGTAATTTCAACGAGGACAAAAGCAAGGCGGAGACAAAGACACGCACCAGGCTAACGAGCGACAGCCAGAGAGAAGCCAGTCGAGGCGGTAATCAAGTACCTCCCCTTCCTCGTTATCCGCCTCCGGGAAGAGCGCGTTGTCTCAGTAGAGCGCGCCACGTACGTTGAGAGCCACGGCCGACGATGCAAAGAGAAGCCGAAGAAGAATACGCGAGAATACGGGTGTGTGCCATCGGCGAAGCAAGAACGGCGAAGGGCTAAGACAGAACAGCAGCTGAACACAAAGGGAGTCGCTCAGAAAAATTTGGCTTTTGTTTAATACGCCGTTTCGACAGATCTCCAGCGTGGCACCAGGTCGTAGGGAAAAACAAGAACGTACAAATATCCAGGTTCAAGTGGAGACGAGCGGCTATGGTTCTGCAGACCAGCCCGCTGGAAACAGCGCCGTCGACGGCGAGGGCGTACGCGAATAATCAGGTGACGGCTGAAGAGTCGCTGCAGGGGCGGAAGGAAGCGAACGCGTCCGTTGCGTCAACACTCGAGGCGCCACCAGTGCGCCCCCCTCCCCCTTCAAACACCCCCTTGTTACCCGCCGGCACGTCGGGAGCTCTTAAGTTCTATTTAGTACTTTATCTCTTATCAACAGTTTGACGCAGAGAGCCAGAAGAGAAAGACAAGAAAAGAGCCGAAATTAACGGCGAGACGCCTGATTTAACTTGTAGTCTTTCACGCCTACCTCTTACTTCAAGTTGTGTTCTTTTCTTTTGAGCAACAGAGCTCCGTTTTGTTTTTGTTTTTTCATATCATGGTTAGGGGTGGTCCCCTTTATAGAGTTGGTTCCGGAGGCAAGCACAGACGGGAAGGCGAGGAGCGAGTTTAACGAGACGTGATCAACGCAGGGTAATGAGGCCTCTCGCTCGCTGCCGGCGCGCGCTCAAGAACAAAAGCAAGATGCGGAGGAGAACGCGAGCAAAACAACGCGGTTCGCCGTCGTCGTCGCTTGAGACCCGCCTCAAAGACAGCCGGGAATGGGGAGCAAGGAGAAGCGGGACTAAGCGGAAGCAAGAAAGACAAAAAAAAAAGGAGATGAAAAAGAGGAATTGACTACGCGGTGGGGACCTAACCAACGCGTAATAAAAGGGCGGCCGCGCGACGCCAGGCGCGCCGAACGGCCAGAGAAGAACGGCCTCGTTCTTTCCTCTTCTGCTTCGCGTACCTCTTTTGGGGAGAGGCAAACAAACGCAGACAGAGCGCTCCCTCCGGGACCACTTGGTGGCCTGGCCGCAATTTTCTTCATTGCGCTCGCTTTCTTTTTTCTCGTTCTTTTTCATTTCTTCTCCCGAAGTCTTTCTTACCCCTTTCATTGCACTCTTCTTCTGAAGTCATTTGGTTTCAGCGCCCCACTTATCGGACTCTAACGGTTCAACTGCCTCCTCTAACCCTGTCGTCTGAACTGCCCGAAGGCGGCGCTGCAATTAGCAACGGACACACAGGTCCCCAAAAAGAGATAAGAAATAAAAAAGAAACAAACAGGAAAAGCTAAAGGTAGGCTTAACCCCCCCCCCACACACACACACCGCAAAGAAAAATAATCAAAGAGGAGCTACCAAGGTGGCACATGCAATGTTACGAAAACAGGTGCGCGCAAGCCAGAACCAAGGAGTAAGCCTTGGAGACGAAGTAGAGCGGTGTCGGAGGCAATCAATTTACTCGGAGGCGTTGATTGGTGGAGGCGGGCCCCCGTTGGCACTACGTACTAAGATATAAAAGCGCATTCAAGCAAATTAACTGGACGGGAATACTAACGCGGAAGGGGTCGCCCGCGTTGCTGTCTTCTGCGTCGTTCTTCTAAGTAGGCGGCTGCCTGCAGGTAGATACTGAGGTAAACAAAATATCTCGCTTTCTCCGTCAGTCGATCCCCTCCTCCCACCCTTTCCCAGAAGGAAATGCTGTCATTGAATTTTTCGGCCCCTCCGACTTTATACCGCACAGTCACGAGTATTTCGCTCCTTGAGAAGTAGGCATGAACTCGTAAACAAACGCGAAGTTTGCAATGCCGCACTGCCCGCACAGATGTGCCCGCATTCATCTGCGGTATGGGCCGTAGTTCATTGCTGCCATTCTCATGGCAGTGCTCGCAAGTTCAACTCTGCATCAATAGTGACGGTGTTGTTTCTTTTCCAGACGCAGATTCCACAGATTAGTTTCGCTGCGCGTGTTTTTTTCAGCGCAAGTTTATTCGCCGTTTCACTGTGCAGCGGCCTAATGCGTCTCAAGTTCGCCGTTCTTTGCTTTGCACCCGGTGCATTGTTGGCGTTCAGTAAGTTGTGGTTCCCCGTCATGTACCGCGTTTGCATCTCATTGCCCTCGCTGCATTTCCAGGACGGGCGACGTCAGGCTAAGGGGCCCAACCAACTGGAAGTCGCACTCTCTTCAACGCAAAGCGCGCCCTGAAAACAATAGCTGCTGTTACGCGGAGTCCGTTTCATTACCCTCGATCGGGGCACGCGAATACTCCGGCCGCGCTTATTCTAACCCTTTGCTTAATGCCAGTAGTCGCTTTATCTCCTACGTTGCCGCAGCTGTCTCGTTCGCTTCTCCGACGCTCCTTCGCCCCGAGGGAGCGACGATGCGGCGCCCTTAAACAACCGCCCACTAAACCCGCAAACACCGCCGCCCCGTAGCACCCGCATAAATTTCGCTCCTCCAGCTACAGAGCGTGGTAACAATTGCCGCCGCCGACGCAGCGCCTGCTGGCAACGAGAAAAGGAAGTGGCGGCGCGCCCGAGCTAATGAATTTCAAAAGTCCCGTCCCTCTCTTTCTTCCGCAGAAAGAAAACGTTAGCTACCGCTCTTCGACGAACTACAGCCTCAAGAAGCCGGTCGGCAAGCGAGACAGACGAAGCGAGGACAAAAGAAGAGAGTGCAAGGGAGAGCTCGCCGCGACATACCAGATATCTCAGGGGGGAAGGATATACACTCGGCGGCCAAGCGTACGGATCGACGGAAGGATGAATAAAGCTGCGAATAAAGCAACGGTCAAAAACAAGCGATCCTACTCTCAGCATTGGTGCGGTTGCCTCGTGAAAGAAAGAAAGAAAGAAAGAAAGAAAGAAAGAAAGAAAGAAAGAAAGGAAGAAAGAAAGAAAGTCAAAGTAGAACCACGAGGAGAGGCATTCATGTGTATACGAGGTGAAAAGACCGAGGAAAAAGAGCGAAATAAGAACCTCTACGAGAGGAGATAGAGGTGGCGGCACCGAGCTAGAAGCTGCCGCCAAGGAACGCCAACAAAAGTGGCATAAATACTCCCAACCTCTCGCGTAACCTCGTGGCCGCTCCTTCCCTTCGCGCGTGCTATCGCGGGAGTTTACGGGGGGCCCCATCAGAGCCGTCGGCTTCGTTCCAGAAATCCTTCGAGCAACGAAAGGGCGCCGAAAATAAACAAAACGAAACAAAACATCGGCGACCGCGGCAATGAACGCCGCAGCGGCGGCGGCAATATGGCCGCACGGGCGAAAGCGTCGTCGTCGTCTGCTTCACGCCTTGCGCCGAGCAGACGAAGAGGAACACAGTAAAGACAGCAGCGACGGCGGCGGCGGCGAAGTGACGTTCATCCGGGCGCATAAATTTGCCGAACATTCCTGGGAACAAGAGACCAACGAAGAAAGGAAAGAAAGATAAAGGACAGAATACGCCAAGCGGATTCAAGAAGGCCGCAGCGACAGAAGAAATAAAAAAAGTAAATGTGCGAGGAAGGGGCGAAAGTGGAGGAGGTGGATGAGAGAGGCTAAGGAACGCTTTCTTCTTCGAAACAGGTTGTTTGCGCCGATGGTCCGCACCGAGTTGTTTCTGCGGGCCAGAATCTACGGCTGCCAGGTCGGGCTTACAGTGAGCCGCCGTGTCCGCGGTCTCCGCGTTTGGATCGGCGGCAAGGGATTCCACGCGTTCTCGGCGAACACTACGGCGTTCCTTTGGCATCCAGCCTCTCCAAGCTGGCGGCTTTCCTCTGCTTGAGTTCCTAAGCAGCACGGACTCCTTCTTCTCACAAGTGTCTTTCGATCTGTGAAGGAACTATTTCGTGTCAGCATTGCAGCGGCTTGAATAGAAATGCGAAAAATCTGGAAGGAGCTGGCCCTTGTAACGACGGCTATCGCGACTGAGCGCTGAGGTTGGGCTGTCCGGACGAGGCAGACGAAAGGATGGCTCATTTTACATACGAATGGTTCCGTCATGCGTACAGACTTGACAGTTTTGTAAATTCAGGAGTAGAAGGCAGATAAACGTAGCATAAAAAAATCAACGATATTAAATATACTGCACGTCTGTGCCCTAACTGGTACCAGACGACGGAGAGCAAGAACTAAATTTTTAAAAATTAATCTGCCGAATGAATGCCGAAATTACGGTATGATTATGACAAACGCCGCAGTATGGGACACCGGATTAATTTTGACTGCCTGGGGTTCCTTAACATGCACCCACTATCCGGTGCACGGGTGTTTTTACATTTTGCCGCTGTCTAAATGCGTTCGCCACGGCCGAGATTTGATCGCGCGCCCTCGGGCTTAGGAGCGCCGCACCCAAGCTGATACGCCACCAAGGCGGGTAGCAAGAAAAAAAAAAAGGAAAGACAAATCCCCGTTCGAAGTGCAATAACAATGGCTGCTTATAAGGAAATGCTCCGCTAACTGAAGTGGGAGTACTAATACTCGCACTTATTTACGGGTCATTCCACGCCAAATCAACCAGCGTTTTTTCGACTATCACAGATATAGCTGAAAAAATTTCCACATGTTTTTTAGAGTTCAAAACACATCCTGCATGTTTATTTTTCCTTGCAAAAATTTTGTAGAATTTTGACGACACTTTGTTTTTCCTGCCGAGTTGAGCTAGACGGCATCAATCAACATTTTTTCTCAAAGACACACTGTGTGATCTACTCCTTCAAATTGCGTTTGTGGCAACCCAAAGATGCGATGTGACTGCAAAAATTGCAAATGTTATAAATATTCGAATACCTCGATTGGTTCTGGCCCTAGCAAAAGCGTGTAAAATTGCACAGTTTGAGTTTTTTTCTCGGAACGTAGAAAAACCTGGAAGTCAAACATAGAATATATGCCGGTAGCCCAGTTAACATAGTACAGCTAAAAAATATTTAAAGTATCGAAGGTTTAGCCGTTCGTATGAAAAAAAAATTTTAAATTCCATTTTTTTGCAAAAAGCTCCATATTCAAGGTAAGAAAAGGGGCCTTGGTGGTCGGCCTAAAAATATATGCATTACATCATTAGATAGCCCTACGTGTCTACTATGCATGTGGGAAGGTATAAAAAGGTATTATTTTTTAAACGCTATAAATTATTTTTTTTAATTATCAGTATGTGGATCACCTAAACAGCGTACATATATGAAGCGTAGCCGTCCTGCAAAGACATATTGGCAAAAAAGTGAGCCCAAGGAACTATTCAGGAAGGGGCTTGTGGCTTTTTTATTGTATGCAAACCAAGACAGGCGATTTCCAACACCGTATCCCTGACTTCTTTTTCCATGGCTACGAAAATTTTATGTCAACCGCGTTTGAATACATTAGCCTGAACATAGCCCGTATCACTTTTATAGCCGAGCAGGTGCCGGCTGTCGAACAGCTTTAACAGTTCTTGTCTTTGACGAAGACGTGAATGCAACTTTTAGTTGAGAAAGTGACGTCGGCTGAAAATAATGTAAAGACCTGGTTCCGTTAATGCGCATAGCATTCGCAAACCTGGACGACAGTTCGACCTCCCGCTTAGATATTGCACTCTCCGGCACCCAAATTGGTTTTATATGTAAAAGGCTTTCACGTGTCCACTTGTACAGCTCAAACGGTGTCAAAATCTGCCTTGAGAAAGGCCTTTGTAGGCTTGCCTTGGCAGCCAACCGTTTGAGGGTGCCACCCATCCCATCACAGGCACTTTTTCCGTGTGATGTAGCAAAAAAATGCCATGTAGCATCCAAACTAAAATCTTCCTTGTGGTAGCACAGGTTTGCAAAATTCTTTCTGTTCTTATACTGGGAAGCAGCCCCATCCGAAAAGTAGTGCACATGTTCTACCAGCGGCATGTCTACTTTAAGTTGTTCCATCAGCACCTGCTGAAATGTCGAAACAGCTGCAGTCGTATGGTCGAGGCAGTCGGATATCACTACGTACGATTGCACATGTGGTTCATCAGAAGAGTCCGTCGAGCGAGAGTAGACTACAATCGGGTGTACTGTTGCTTGAGAGTTGTCCCAGTATATTGACTGTGGGGCGCTCTGAATGAGAAAGCTGTAGTTTTCAGAGAAATCCATTATAACTATGGCTTCTGCAGGCGTGATAGCGGTCTTCAAATGGCGTAGGTGCCGAGCTTGGTGCTTGCTGACAAAGTGATGCGATTTTAAGTCGCTTATCATCTCAAGGAGACGGTCTACGAAGTCATTATGGGTAAACGACATTGCTTCCAATCGGCACCGCACTCCGCTAGCCCACTGACGGACAGAAATACTTGCTGCCAAATCCCGGTTCAGTGCAGGAGAGCTCAATACCAGCGATTTGAGCGACGAATCTCCTGGGCAATTGCTGCATATACCGGTCATACAGCATTCATTCGTTATCTCACACACAGTCATCTGAAGGAGCGAATCGATTGTTTGTAAAATGCCCAAGGACTGCAGCATCAATTTTACATTTTGGTGGTAAATGCAAACACAAACGGAGTGCGTTCCCGGAGCACCGGCAAGTAAACAGTGGCGTGGCCTCAGGTAGGCGAACTTAGAAAAGCCGCACTTCAGCTCTGTGTGACTTTTCTTCCATTCCTCGTGCGCTTCCTTAAGATTCATTAGCAGCAATCTTTTTTGCTTGCCTCGGACGGCGTCTTTCTTGCCTGGAAGACAGACGGATGTATTTTCATCCTCATAGAACTTTATTATGCTCCCAATTGTTCTGTCGTCTAGCGGTCTACTTAACTTTGACGTAGGAGAGCCCAAAATTCCTCCCTGTTGCCTAATTTTCATAGCAATGCGAACTTGACTTTCGGATGCACCAAAGTACTCGGCAACTTTTTTTCGGGACCATGAACGAGGCGCCAATGCCAGAAGAGAAATTTTTTTCGACCGTTTTCTTTCTCGTACGAATCGATCTCTCACGTCTTCAAGAAGCTTTTTATAGTCTTCCGCAAGTGCGGTGGTTGGTGCCATTTCATAGGCTACGCTTTGCACTTGAGCATCTTTACTATCATCATTGGGCAAGGTGCCGCCTGCAACATCCGCTTCTTCCTCATGGCGCTTCCGTTTTCTGCTCGAGGTCCTTCCAGTGCCATCTCGTGATGCAGCACAGCTTGTTGAGGTGGATGCATTCCCTTCAAACGTAGACTCGCATATTGTTTCACAATCTGCCAAGCACTTATTGGCTGCGTCTAACTTCGCCCGCATTTGGAAACACCTGACTTTACATTGTGGACAGAGTCTTTCACCAGGAACCAGCCCCAAGAGAGACACTGCTGTAGCGAGGTCCAGAGATATGACCCACGTACCCCGACGGTTTGACCCATGGTCGGAGAAAGGGTCCGAGCACATCTTTGACGCACATAGTGTCGTGAACTTCTTAATATAGACGTAATAATGGTGTGCACATACTGTTTCTAAACTGTCCTTGTCGCTTTTCGCACGCAATACCAGAAGACTAAGTTCACGTTCATCTAGGCTGTCAGTTCTAATCAGGCAGGTCTTTTTCACTTGTGTCGTCTTATGACAGTCTTTGGGTCCCAGTGAGCAGGGCAAAAGGTGTTCATCTGAAAATAGAAAATAAATTCACCGATTTGAGGGCTAGATTTTATTTATAATGTGTTGCGTGAATGATGCGAGTGCTCTTTCTGCGTTTAATTTATACTTATTTGTAAGTATTTCAATTTATGAATATATGAAACATACCTTGCAAATTTGCAGGATTCTCTGGGGAAATTAATGGGTCGTGAAGTTCCATGTGCATTTGGAGGATGCTTCACCTAGCCCGCACCAAGCACAAGCCGCATTGCACTGAAGCGTGCGTCTCTTCGCAATGAAATGCAGATGATCACACCGTCTGCCTTTCGTCTGCGTTGCACACGATGCTAGCTTTGTCGTCTGGATCCCAGGCCAGCAAGCCTGGGCCGCGGAGCACCGGAATCAGTGCTCTACCTATATTGACTCGCGTCGGAAAAAAACCGTTGCTGACACGAAAATTCAAAAAATCATTTCTTGCCTATAAAAAATAATACCTTTTTATAACTTCCCACATGCATAGTAGACACGTAGGGCTATCTAATGATGTAATGCATATATTTTTAGACCGACCACCAAGGCCCCTTTTTTCACCTTGAATATGGAGCTTCTTGCAAAAAAATGGAACTTTAAAATTTTTTCTCATGCGAACGGCTAAGCCTTCGATACTTTAAATATTTTTAAGCTGTAATATGTTAACTGGGCTACCGGCATATAATGTATGTTTGACTTCCAGGTTTTTCTACGTTCCGAGAAAAAAACTCGAACTGTGCAATTTTACACGCTTTTGATAGGGCCAGAACCAATCGAAGTATTCGAATATTTATAACATTTGCAATTTTTGCAGTCACATCGCATCTTTGGGTTGCCACAAACGCAATTTGAAAGAGTGGATCACACAGTGTGTCTTTGAGAAAAAATGTTGATTGATGCCGTCTAGCTCAGCTTGGCCGGAAAAACAAAAGGTCGTCAAAATTCTACAAAATTTTTGCAAGGAAAAATAAACATGGAGGATGTGTTTTGAACTCTAACGAACATGTGGAAATTTTTCCAGCTATATCTGTGATGGTCGAAAAAACGCTGGTTGATTTGGCGTGGAATGACCCTTACTTATTTGATAATGCATGTTTCAGTTTCTCTGTTTCTTTGGCTAGCGGCAGTCGCGAAGCTGTGGAGAGGCCCAGTGTCCGTGCCTGAGGGGCTGTTGCACCATTCAAATGGAAACCGTCGCAACAGGTCACCACAGAGCGTCGCGTATCGTAAACTTTCTGAAGCAAGCAAGCAAGCAAGGAAACAGTGCAGGTCGAACATCCTGCACTCCGCAATGAGGCGCCGAGAAAGCACTCTCACAAAAAGTTAGCAAAGCCAACTTTTTCAGGGGGCACGCACGTCCCTCAACCGCACTCTCGGTTTTCAGAAGAAAACACGCGAGAAAAGTGTCAACAGCCGCTCTGGACTGTGAATGTGAGGTAAAAAAAACAGAAAGCCCCAATTAATTGGGAGGGGACTCGCACGCGGGTCGCGGTTGCTCCTTTTTTTTTTTTCACTTAACGAACAAAAGGTGCCCACGCGCACTCGCTTCCTCTTCTCCCGAAAGAGGCACTGGCGACTAAAGGGGAGAAGAGACGCGGATCGGATCTGGCGATTTCGAGCGAGCGGGTTATTTTCAGGGAAGAGTCGAGTGCCCGAACCTTTGTGCCCATCTCGGCGCCTCTTTCACATCGCCTCCAGACTTGTAGGAGCGAGCCAGCTCTTTTTCAGCGCTTTTAAATATCATACAATCATGTGGGGCCGCTGAAAGTGGGGATGTTCCGCTTTATAGGAGCGCGAACAATTGGGAGCGCAGTTGGTGACAGCGGCGGCGCTAGGAAGCCACGGCGGCTAAGCGCGAGCCTGGAATTCCTCGGTGTCGCGCACCCGCGTAAAGAAGGCTCCGGACGTCGAATGAATGGGGACCCACTGCGAGCTGGCCGAGGGTCCGGACACTCTTTGACAGGAGCCGCTAAAAACATGAAAGCAAAGCAGTAAGAGAGACGCGGAAACGAAAAAAAAAAATATGAAGGGGGAAAGAAAGAGAAGTGACTGTACCGACGAACTTGGTTCTCGGAGGAGTCTTCTGTCCTACTTGCTATTCTGCCTGCATTTTTGCATTACCTCGCACCTGCCAGTACCTTAGAAGCACTCGCGCTTCCTTCCTTTGCCGACCGTTCAAGCTCAGTTAAATCCCCTGACATCAATTAGTTCGGCTTTTCTTGACGCATGGTCGAAGGCATCCCGAGGGACATTACCTGAGCAGTCTAATGCAAGATCGCTGAAACAAAACAGAGACTAAGTATTCACTAATGCAAAGGTTAACCTGACCATGTGGAGTGCATACAGAATACTGAACTGTCCGTGAAGTTGAGGCGCCGATGTGCTTGGTTATACTCATCATATGTGCATATCATTCTCTTGCAGTAATTCGTCCTTGGTCTTCGTGCCGAAAGTTAAGTCATCTAACGTATCATTCCGGCCTTGGCTTTCTATACAAAAGTGTTTTACGTTCTGGCATTACTAACAAATTACTAAATGCTAAACTTTGTGAACGGAGTGTGCCACCAACCGCGTCTCTCAGTCGCCGATTTCTTTTTTCCACTCGAATTTTCTCATGGCGTTCCCCCACAAGGAGCTCATCAGATATTTAGCTTTATACCGCCGCCTACCTCAAAGCGAACTACACCTCATTTAATAAGGCGATAAATGCCAACAGTTAAACTTGGCCGAACAACCTTGTAAAGCTCAAACTCAAATCAACCTCCAAACAGACTTGAATGCCTCAGTGAACCACACTTTCATCCTATGAAGTTTAGGTGCTTTAAGGAGACCTCACGTCTAGTTTTAGATGCTTCCTGCGACTTTCCGAAGACTTCGTCACAATCTCGTTATTACGTATAACGTCAGTTCACAAATTTCAATATCATTTAGCGAGTTTGATGCAAAACTAGCAAACATGGTCTGGTGCCTCTGGTATAGCTGACTCAAGGTCATTACACAGCAAATAAAATAGTACGAAAATTACATAACACTTCGGTGCTTCGTAAGAACACTGTATCAGTAGGTTAAAGTTCCGAAGCGAGCTATGTCGAGGCGTCTGATGGGTTAGGTCAAGCCACGGCCGCACTGGGCTCTCCGTGCGCGCTGAAGGCCCTTTGCGAACACCCCGAAGGGCCTTCAACACAGAAAGTGTTTTCCACCGCCACTCGCCAGTCCGGCCGTCGTAAACTATTTTGAAGTTTTTCTTGTAGCGCAAAAAAAAACACGAGGACGCAAAAGAGAAAAAACACACACGCACTCTTCTGCGTCCTCGTGTTTTTTGCGCTACCAGAAAAACTACGGAATTTTACACCAACAAGCCCAAATATCTACATTGATGGTCGTAAACTAGACCTGAATGCAGACATACTTATAAACAGGTAAACATTTACATCTGCACAAAGTCGACTAAGCATCTGAAACTGGAGCGAAGCAGTGACGTAATTGTGGAAGGCATATTGGTCTCACAACTCGAGATAACCCAGCATTCGGCCTGACAAAATTATACACGAGGCTGAATGAAAAGAATCGTCAACCACTCTCGAAGTATGTTTCGCAGTCGCCAACCTAAGCGCCACCTCAATTTGTATGCGAGAGAGAAAGAGCCTAATGGAATCTCAAGTTGTCAGCCCTGCTAGATGCAGAGCTTGCCACATCACGCGAGATGTTTGAATTGACGTGACGAGACAAAGAAAGTTTGTTACCCTCCCTGGATGTTAACATGTCCTAAAATAGAATTATCGATTGACGGGATTATATCTAAGAGAGACATGTTCATAGTAGCCGCACAACAACTGGCCCTCTTCCAAATTTACTCCTTATATCCCCAGTACATCCACATTTATACAGATGGTTCGTGTCATAAAAATTCCTCGACTTCAGCATTCGTCATTCCACATTTAGCGCTAGAGCAAACATTTAAATTATCCCGAGAGACATCTTCCACCGTGGCAGAACTGTTTGCAATCCTGTGTGCTTTGCGTTTCATAACATCAAAAGAACATTCGGAAAAATGGGTTATCTTTAGCGATTCGCAAGCCGCTCTCACATTACTACAGAGCAATAAGAAAAATACTTTGAACACTTTGCTACTATATGAGACACTCAAAGAACTTACAAAAGCAAGCGCAATGAACCACGTAATTGCATTCCAGTGGATACCTGGGCACTGCAATATTCCTGGTAATACTGCAGCGGACGCAGCCGCGAATCGGGCGCACAATAACGCGGAGACAACCAATCTTCCTCTATTGCGTAGTGAAGTCCGTCTGCTCCTGAGACAGATTTCTTGTCGCCTCAGCGAAACTACCTGGTTTGATCAGCAAACTAAAAACTCTGAGTTATACTTTATAGACCCATGTATAAACTTATCAATGCCGGAAAACCTAAGAGACAACAGAAAATTTGAAACATTGGTACACCGCCTGCGTCTTGGTACTGCATTCACTAAACACTTCTTGTACAGGATAAAACGTGTCCCTAGTCCACAGTGTTCTTGTGGCCATCCAGACGAAGATGTGCATCATCTTCTCCTCGAGTGCACAAAATACGATCCACAAAGAAGGGTACTGCAAGCGAATTTGTTGATATTAGACAGAAGACCGTTCACTCTAAAAAAGATACTTGGCCCATGGCCAACTGCGGGCCTTCAAAAAAGAGCGCTTCTTTCTCTGAAAAAGTTTTTAGAGGAGACCAACATTTTGGGAAAATATTAGGTATCAGATGATCCGAATACGCTAAATGAGTAACACAAACGTTGTTTGTGGTTCATAATTGGTTTATGTGGTGATCACAACTTTTGCCCAATATGTATACTTCTGTTTTGTACTTGCAGTGCATTACATGTGTTGTGTGTTTTGGCTGTTCGAAATATCTGACTTTATGTATGCGTGCGTGGACTGAACTAATGCACAGAACTTTGCGACTCATGTACTGTTGGACTGTACATTTTTTATTCATCCAGTGTTCTACTGAGTGCCATATTTCATGTCGCTATTCTCCCTTTTTACGCAAATTTGTTTCCTTTGCCAAGTGACAAGGAGTAGCCGGTGCCACCATAAAGGCGCCAACCTCTCCTAATATTCATTTCAATAAAAAAAAAAAAAAGGGAAACGAATATCAATGATAAAAATAGAAAAATACTGATGAAACAAACAAGTGAAGCCCGTGACAAACAAAAGGTCAAAGAGTGTCTGAGGCACCACACGTTCTGAGGTGAAGCCATCCTATAAAGCGCAGGTCTCCACAAAAAACGAAATGAACGCTCTGAATCTCGAATCTCGGCCGTCATGTTCATACACCGTCTTGGAAGCTATCTTCGTCGATCGCCGTCATTGCACTCGCGTCCAAATCGTCATCATCGTGTCGCTATCGTCCTGACGTCGTCCTGCTTTTCATCGTAGGTGTCGTCGTGTTCACTTTAGGCGTTGTTATCGTCAACCACCGTGGCGCCGTCGTCGACCGTGTTGTCATACTGGTGGACCAGCTTGCATCGTTGCTTTTTTTGTCCGAAACTTAGGAAAATTTCTTCTCAAGGGCCCCAGCATACTTTCTTTCTTTCTTTCGTATTTCCACACACAGGCGATTAACTCTCGACGTAAGGAAGAGTGTGGAGAACCTACCTTTCAGAGGATCGCCTCAAGACGTGCGCCGCATGCCCGAAGAAGCGCCACGCACAGTTTGAGGGCAAGGTAGAGGGGGGGGGCTATAACGCACACGCCGCCACGCCCAGCGTTTGCGACCGTGCGAATGTGCTCGTACGCCTGCGTTACAAAGAGCGCCGCCGCCATCCTCCGTCGGGCGCGGTCTCTTACGTGTGCGGTCGGAGTGCCGCTTTTGGCTGTTGTTTTACCGGTATCGCTTTTGTTTCGTGGACTTTCGCCGCTTTTCGCGTGCTTCGTTGCCAAGTGCGGCGCGCCTGAGGACTCGTTATCATAAAATTATCAACGTTGAAGGGGCCTAATTGCCGACATGCGTTGCATTATTTGGACCCCGAGGTAACGTCTACCTGGACAACAAGCGGCGGCTGCATGTCACGTTAGAGCTCGCTCATCAGAAGGGAACACCGAAATAGGGATACGTAGGCAGGACAGCTTTGTTAGAGCGTTTCGGCAATTTGCGTAATCGTATGTAAAACGACCGCGGCCAGGTAAACGCATCACGGCCTAGGTGCCTTACCGCACTGCGAACGCAGCAAGAACGCTAAATGGCGTGGCGCCATCTCGTGATAGTAAACCAAAGCCGATTCGTGGTAAAAGTGGACTTTTTGCGAGACCGAACAGCGCAATAGCATCGTTCTTGACTCAAAACTAGGCACTACAGTCGGCGACAACCTAAAAATGCCATGGCAAATGTACCGCTACACGTTTCCGAAGAGTGTTTGCATTGACGCGGCAGAGAACCAGTTGTGTTTGCGCACGTTCCTTACGTCAAGGTGGCGGCGGACGTCTTTCAGTATCGGCGCTACTCGGGAACTGTTTTTCGGAGCGGAGATGCACAGACGGCAGGCGCACTGCAATTTCGTGGGGTATCTAGCTCTTACTGAATTTAAAGGTTGTCTCCGCGTGCAGTAACAATTAGTACTTCACCGAGCAGAAATTAAGGTAATGCACATTTTAGCATTTATGTCGCGCGAACTATGGCCGCAATGGAAGAGGGTGCTACAGGCGCTATTGGGTTGTCACGCTATCTGCAAAATCCTAAGTACAATGCGTGTATGTAAACCAGACCACTGCACGTTGCGTTCAGTAGATCTACTCGCTGGACCAGCACGTTTACTGTATTTTACTTGGGCTTTCGTGTAAGCTGCACACCTTTCTCGTCAGCCATAGAACACACGCCAGCAAGAAGTTCACTGATCAGGATTCGAATATTCAATGTTAGTCCGTGTAGAGGGAAAAATATGACGACGGAACCCACAAATACAGCTAGGGCAACAACCATGGTTGTGAAATACGTAGCAAAAAGGAGGCGAAGAACTGTGACTCCAACCGCACACAGTAATACGTAATTCTTTAAACATATATTGGCAGCACGAAGTGGGGAACAGAGGCGCGCTAGCAATTGCCTCCTCAAAGGGACAGCGAGTACACAACGCACACAAGCACGCGCACACTACGCATACTCGCGCACGCCCGCACACTGCCCGAAATCTACGTAACACTTTGAAAACGCTTCACCACATCGAGTGCAAGTCTTTTCGAATACGAGGGCGCATCAGAAAGGCTTCACCCCCTCCACCACCCCGCTTTTGTTTTTGTGTGTGTGTGTGTGTGTGTGTGTGTGTGTGTGTGTGCGTGTGTGTGTGTGTGTGCGCTCGCGCGCGCGTGTTTTTGCCAAATTACACCCGTAAATGCGAACTTAACATATCCATTCCCAGCGGTAGAGCAGTGTTGGACCAGACCGAAGTTATCTGCCGGTAGCTCCGCGGCACGGCGCTGCTGTCGTTTGTTGAAGATGGCGGTTGTGCTTCACACGTCCACGGCATACGAGCAACGAAGCGTGATTCGTTTTCTATGGAGCAAAGGACGAACGCCCCTCGAAATCCACAGGGAAATGCAGCCCACGTATGGGGAAAGGTGCCTCCATTTCAGATGTGTGAGGAAGTGGTGTTGCGGGTTCGCAAAAGGCCATGACAACGACAACTTGCATGACAATGAGCGTTCGGAGAGGCCACGACCGTCGGTGACAGACGACATTTCCCGCTTTTCTGGACCACCCGCCATACAAGTACAGTCCCCCGCCTTTAATGATTTCCACGTTTTCGGTCCGCTGAGGTCCGTTCCTGGCAGGACAGCGATTCACGTGCAACGGTGAGCCACAGTGAGGCGGACGAATTCTACCACAGAGGCCCCTCAAATTTATTGCTGTGATGGGACAAATGTCTAAAGCGGTGTAGGCACTATGCGGGAAAATAGTGTAGGATACGTAGAATAGTACGTATATTTGTAATGACCTGTATGCACATTATTTTGGCTAACAACAGATAAGGGAAAATACTTCCTGATTCGCCCTCGTACTTCACAGTATCCTGTTCAATAGTAGGTGACAACCTAACAATGAAAAACAAGGACAGGCCACAAGAACGCAGGGCACCTGCCATTGACTTCTGAAAAAGAGCCGAGCCAGCTGGAGTCAACCAGATAAAGAAAGAAAGAAAGAAAGAAAGAAAGAAAGAAAGAAAGAAAGAAAGAAAGAAAGAAAGAAAGAAAGAAAACCAAATGCGGGGTTGCAAGGAGTCAATAAACTTCCGTCGAAAGTACAACGCGCGCTTCATTGCCGCCGGTAATTAGGCGAAATTTCCGAGAATATAACAATGCAAACCATCTACGACAGAAGCACCGCAAAACAGATATTGACTTAACAGATGGATGCGGCCGAGAGGAAACGCAGAACAAGTATAACAACGCAAGAGCTCGGTGACACGGGCTTTCCGGGAAATTACGCCAACTTCTCGCGGTTAACTCGTAGTCGCGAGATTGTGAGCACAAGCGGACGTGAAGGATGGGTCCGGCGGCATAGAGCGCGCATGCGCTCACCGAGGCGGCGCTGCAGAGCCAAGCGCGGTTCTCGTAATGCGTGGGCGAGCGGCCCTTTCAGCCATTCCACCTTCCAGCCTCTCCGCCCGATGCGATCCACGCCTCCACATTAAATCTTCTTCAAAACTCATAACTCAGCGTTAAATAGAAAAAAAAAGAAGAAGTAGATATTCGGCAGAGTTTAAAAGGGAGAAAAAGTAAATCGCTAGATGAATGAAGGAGGAAGGAAAGAGAGGAATTTGTACGCGCTGCACGCGAACTGCCATCACGCCCTGGAGCACATGCGCAAGTGCAGGCAAACAGTGAGGTTAAAAAAAAGGGGGAAAAAGGAAAAGAAAATATGTCCCGCGCTTATTTATAGTGCGGGCTTTAATGCTTTTATTCGTGTCCACCCCCTCGGAGAACGGCTCGCAATCCCCGAGGATTAAAACGCGCCACGCATAAAACAGAGCGTCGTCGTTCGTCGGTGCCTCCCACCGCGCAATAATATCACCGGAAAAATGACTGCAAAAAAAATTCTTTTTTTTTTTTCTTTTCAGGAAAGAAGCAGAAATAAGAAAACCGAGAGACCTCAAAAAGGAGCACAAGGAAACAGAAATAAAGTTTGCTTTCGATTTTTAAATCAAGGAGAAAGCGAGGGAAAAACAGCGAGCGAACGAAAGATGTGACTCGAAAACTTGAGCGGCCCCCTGCGTGTTCTTCTGTCTTGCCTCCCGTTATTTATTCATCTTTTTTGAACTTCGTTTTGGACTCCGCGTCCTCATCACCTAATGCAAAAGACCTTGCTGGTATTGACGCCATACGTTCCCTCTCGTCCCTGCCCTTCCACTCCCCCACGTCCTCGCCCACGTTCCCGTGGCTCTGCTTAAGAGCAGTGCACTTTTATTGCGCGCATGTTATGAATATGGAAGGGAAGAACTTCAATGTCAAATGAAAGGCACCGGCGCAATATATATATATATATATATATAGATATATATATATATATATAAAAGTGCATACGCGGGGTTTAATTCGCGGCAGAAACGGGAAACGAATGCAGCGTGTACCTCGAGCTTGGCAAGCAGCACACATTAGCGACAGAGAGGATCGCAGAATAAACGAAGGGCCGCTAAGATACCGACGGACACGGCAAAAATGCGAAACCAGCCGGGAAAGGAATGTCTCTAAGTAAAAAAAAAAAGAAAACTATGAAACTGTCTGGTATTGAGAGAGAGCGAGGTGTAATGGGGATATCAGAGCGGAACCCTCACGTTTCCGCCGATAAATACGTTTGCAGTAAGCATTTCACAACGGCGTTCATGTCTTTTACAACGCGTGGGCGCCGTGCTACGGTGGGCATAAAGTGCTCCTTCACAGACACTCCGCCTGACAATTGTAGCAGGTATTGGGAAGTTACCTCAAGAAAACAAGCGGCGTGTTGTCAAGTCCCGTGTTTTCTTGCGGTGACTCTCCAAAATTGTGAATAACCAACTGGCCTACACCCACACTCAACTGTATCAGGTTTTTTTAATTCGTCACAGGAAGAATTCAAGTTGAATGCACAAAATAACTCTACCGCAGACGTGACAATCGCCGTCCCCGAAAGGTCAATTCACAGAACAGCACGGCGAGTGCTGAGGACGTGGGTTCGCTTACCATCATCCGCACGTTGTTTTTTGGTAGGCTTTCATTTTCCATTACTTTATCATTTCTACATTTTGATTATAACAACAAGCAATATCCCTTTTGCTCTCCTTGACTGCAGATTGTTTCTTGGCTTCCTAGTTGTGACTACGAAAGATCGGGCCGCTAGAGAGAGAGAAAGCTCCTTACTGAAGTACAGAAAATTTTGTCGGTGTTTAGGAAGGCGCCTACTTGCTTCTCTTCATAGGGAAGGGATCGGGGACAGAAGGACAATAGAAGGAGGAGGGGTGGAAACGAAAAAGAAAGAAGAACTTGAACTGCATATTGTCATGGTATTTCCAGGTGCGACAAAAAAAAAACATGATTGTTTTCACGTAACCGTACCACCGCTTGTCAATTAAGCCGATGTATTCGATGAATATAACAAGAAATATTAAAGCTCGCCGTTGCGACAAAGCGTATGAGCTAGTATTCTTCCCAAATCCAGTGGTTCTTGGAAAAGAGAAGCCCATTATACCGAAACAGCAAGTTCTCTCGCCTTTGTAACCTCGACATTCCAACAAAACGTGTCCCCCAGACAACAGAGCGCCGCAATCGGGTCGGTGTAACTGAGGTGCCCCTCGTTTCCCCGCCTCGGCGTTCATCGCCTTTGCACTGTCACGCACAGTGTTACACTACATGCGACGCCAGAATGCGCAGTCCTCCGCGAAGCATGCGCAGGGTGGCGCGTCTAACTGCGTCATTGCGCATGCGTCGAGCTGCGCAACGTGCCGCCACAGTTACGTCACTTCAGCACAACCGGCGCGGTGCAGTTGTCGGGGGCACCGGCTCGCAGGCGGAAAACCTGGAGGCCGTACACACAGAGAGACGCACAGCGGCGCCGTCCGGGGTACTTTCTGCACCAGGAATATTTGCGAGCTCTCTACTAACAGCGGAGCCAGAAGCAAATTAACTGTTGCGAGGTGACTGTGCGAGGAGGAGAGCTACCGTACCCGCACCAGGGCGAACAGCACCAAGGGCATAGCCGCTGCACGTGTGCTTCTTCTGCGTCAAGCAGAGTTTGACAGCGCTTTCGGTCTCCTGGAGCAGACAAAGCGTCGGCGTAGGTCCTGCGTGCGACGGTTCAGCATTTATGCTAACGTAGGAAAATAAAGCGCGAGCTGTGACGTTGTCGTCTACGCTAGCAGTATATATGGGCTGTTTTTGCGGAGTATAACCAGTATAACCGTGCAACTAAAGTGCCCCAATACATCACACACTATTCTTTTGGATAAATTTTTGCACTACTACTACTTTGCAACGGCAGAACATGATGAGGGACGTTTTAACGTTGATTCGCATCCCATTCTATATAGAATATAATTTGATGTAGTCAAGCATATATATATATATATATATATATATATATATATATATATATATATATATATATATATATATATATATATATATATATATATATACATATATATATATATACTTAAAATGAAAGTTGGCGAAGAGATTTACTTTCTTTCACGAGCGATATATATATAACAGAACGCGGGGTGTCACAGTCGTTCAACTATAGCACATACAATTATCAGGACGAAGGTAGCCAAGGTCACGCTTTTGTGCTGTTGGTCAACAAATGATTAACCGGCATTTTTTTTTTTTTTCTGCCTCCCTTTCAGCAGTCCACATGATGGAGCAGCTGTTCTCGCAGGGCATTCGGAGCGATGGAGAGAGCATCACGACAGAGCTTAACCTTTTTAAACCATAAAGTAACATTCACGTGTAACACGCGCTCGGGTGCAGCTCCCGGCGTCACTTTGGAATTACAGCCTACGCGCCAGGGACAGCGGCTCCTTCGACGACTGTACAAGATTGAGTGTGCCTTCCGCCGTAATGCTCGGCCCATAATGTATTCATTCACCAACAGCCGCTGTCTGTGCCGTGTTGTATAGTGCACACGCAGAAGCCCTGAATGCATAACCACAAGGCGCAGAGAGAGAGAGAGAGAGAGAGAGAGAGAGAGAGGCAGCTCGGCGTGCTCCCACCATGCGTAACTCGCGCGCAGGGCGGCCGCTGCGGAGGACTCCACGAGGAGGGAGGATTTGCATCACAAACGATCTCGCGGAGAATGGGGACGAAACGCATTAGTCGAGGGCGTATTTGGCGACTGACGGGAGAAGCCAAGTCCTTTATTTTCATCATTTCGTATCGCGCGCCTCTTCGGCTGAATGCATTTTGTCTGGCGCGCGCAAGCGATATTGAGACGATGGGCAGCTGCCCACAGTGTCAGCGCCCCAAGCCGCTGTGGACGGCTGGAGGGCGTGGAAACAAAACGAAAATGAGTAGGACGACTCAACGAACGCAAGTTTTACACTCTCCGAAGCAGACGGACGTGAATGCGGATTTTGCCTCGATATGTCTCTGGGCTTGAAGGCGCCCGTGGCTATTCAGTGTGTTAATAACGCCACATACTAGTCGAACATGTTAAGAGGAAGCTTTAGCTCGGGTGCTCCTATCTAAATACATGTAGAAACAGAATTCGTTTTTCTCGGCAACCACTGCACCAAATTCAACGACGTTTGCTGCATTTGAAAGAACAGCTTAAAATCTAGTGACTGTTGGTTTCAAATTTTTTATTTAGGTCGTAAATATTTCATGAAACATTGGCAAAAATCGAAAATTTTCAAAAAAAGAACGATACTGTCAAGTTTACAACTCTGTAACTCAGCAATAAAAGAATGATATCACAATTATGTTAATTACATCTAATAGTACATCTAAAGCGAACAGAATTGGTATGTTACACATGAATCTAAAGAAAGTTAGCAATACGAAAATACAGCTTTTGCAGAACGCTTGTACACAACGTAACGAATTCACGTAAGATATAAGTTGACATAAAGAATTTGTCGTCTTTGAATGATCTAACAGATGCCGTTTACAGAACCACGATATCTGTTTTTAATGCAGAGCTATTAATGTGTAAACTTAGTGCTTCTGTATATCTCGAACTATAAAATTTTTGAAAATTCCTTTAACAAAATTCACGCCCTAAATAGAAATTCCGCTTCCAACAGTCACTAGTATTTAACTTTCTCAAATGCAAGAAAATTCATTAAAATCGGTTCAGGGGTTATCTCAGGAAAACTTTTTTGCATTTTACATGCATTTGAATAGGCCACGTCGGAGTTCGGCCCGAGCCAGAGCTTCCTCTTAACCGATGAAGCGTAGTCAATGTGACGTCGCAAAAAGTAGCATGCACTGATGATCCACGTTTTGAACAAACACGTTAAGTGAGTGCCTCTCAACTTCAATCACAAGCGAATACCCACCACTCCAGAAGAGCGAAGCATACTGAGCTTTACAGCAGTGCTTAGAATGCTGCACCAATTACAATCCTCGTTGAATCATACGCCAACCAGCTTAGCTTAGCTGTTCAACGAAATTCTCACGTCAATTCGAGAACCCGAACATAGAGACATAAGAGGAAAGAAGGAAAGATAGAGAGAGAAACGACTAGCAGCAAGACTCGAGTAAGCTAGAGACGCAACTCGTACTTCAAGCCGTGCGCATGGCTTCAAGACCGAGCAATGGTTGAGTGAAAGCGGGCCTGGCCCCATAGGCAACTCTTCCGGATCGGCGAGTCAACCGTGACCCACTCGCGACAACGGCGCGCCGGTGTAACCCCCCCCCCCCCTCCCCCCCCTTCCTTCGTCCCCGTATCCCTGCGGGCCACCGTCATCGACCGTGCGCCGCGTAATAGCGAAACAATGAGACGGCCTGCTTGGCTATGCAGGCTCGCCATCAAAAACTCGTTCGTGCTGCGCTACTTAGCTGGATGCAGCGACGGACCCGTAATTAGAGAAGAGCCAACTCCCAGCTACGAAGGAGAGGGTAGGGGGGAGGGGGGAGGGGGCTGCTATCTGGCGGACCATGCGCGAGCGGGTTACGCCTGCCTGCCTGCGCCCCCTGTCACCGGGTGTACGGGCGACTCCGAGTCGCGCGTGCGTCCTTGAGCCTCTGATATCGCGCATCAACGGGTGTGTGAACACAAGGCGAAGCTGGCGCCGAGTAGCTTTGGCAGCCCGAGGGGAAAACGAGGAGCGCGCGTGAACGTCGCGTCGTCTCGCCCGCATGACGAACGGCCGGGCAGGACCCGTTAAATAATAATCGGGCAGGGGGGAGACGCTCGCATAATTCGAGCAAAGATGTGCCACTCGATACGGAAGACACGGGGGCGACGACCAAGGGGAACAGGTTTGTTCAGCGCTGAAAAAATATAATAATAATAACTGCGCGACTCGGAGAAAACTCATCACCCGAAGCGTCCAGTATAATGTCTCGGCTGCAGATAATGGCCAAGAGGGCCGCCGGACGTTGTTTACGACGCTTCTAGCGAAAACATTACACGGAGCAATGTCGAGGAAAGCACGAGAAGGAATGTGTGTAGCTGATCGCGCGCTCGAGGCCCAGCATGAAAATGAGGTATAGTGTACAAGTCGCGTCGCGCACACTGCAACACTGGGCTGACGTGACAGCGACGCCGCAGGTTCGACTCTCTCACGTTCTATTCCGGCGGCTCTGGAGTTCACAAATACCTGACCATGTAATGGCAGCCTATGGCAACCCTCGCAGTTGAAGAAAGGTCCATTCTGGAGGTTGCACATATTCTGCATTACGCGCGCAGTGCAATCAATTAAGCTAACGCGGCGGCCATTTCTACGTCCACTTCCTTGGGCACTTGTGTAAGTGTAGATATGAGTCTAGGAGTGTCAGGCCTTCACCGCTTCATCAGCTTGTGTTGATGTGGTCATGGCGGTCGCCTATAGGACGTCAGATCCTATGGCCAACGAAGTCAAATTCGTTGAGCAGGCTGCATGCCAGCGCACAAGGGTCGGGTCAGCTATTCCCGACCAAACCCGAAGAAGCGCACATTATCTTCGTGCGCTCTCCGAGAACCAGCGTGCTTATTCGTTGTCGAGTCAGAGTATCCTAGCCAGACTTTTTCAATCAACCCCTTTTCGTAGAATTAATGTAAACGAACGTCAACGTAACATAGCATGCAACGTACAATACGTCAACGAACAACATAATAATGTCAAAATGTTCGCGTGCGCGCGGACTGCGCGCTGCATGACATGCGTGCAACAAAAAGCGACGCCGATGTCTTAAGCGCGGTTGCAGTAACATAGCTGAAGGCGAGTGCAGTCGATCGATGTCTTTCGTACATGACAAGTCACAGAAAGAACTCGCATGAATATGGTTCGACGTTTCCTTCTTTCTTTTCTTTCTTTTTTTTTGCGGGAAAAAAGCTGCGAATAAGCAAGCGCACTCAACTGCGTAGGAGACTTGTTGTCCCGCTTGCATACCTGGTCTCCGATGTATACGCACAGCTTTTCGTGCACCTTTAATCTCTTTTGTCGAGTGTCTCTTTCTTCGGCGGCGCTTCTTCCCTTTCGCTCTGTGTATGTTCCACATAATTTGTAGCAATCTTGCAAATATATTTCACTTACAGCCCCCATGGTTGCTTAGTGTCCTTGGCGTTCCGCTGCTAAGCACGGCGTCGCGGGAAGAAATGCTGGTCCCGGGGACCACACTCGTACCCCTGTCAGACGGGAAGATTTAATGTCATTCGAATCGAATGACATTCGCATATAATTCCACCAATCGGGATTTACACGGGAAAACTTAATGTCATTCGAATGGAATGACATTTGCCATCGAATGAGTTAGGGCAACTCATTCGCACTCGATTTCAAACCGAATGCGTACTCTTGACCCCAGATAGACAACAGCGACACGCAACGCAATAAAAGTAATGCGTGCATCAGCAAAGTCAGAATATATTTTGTTAGGCTAGAGATAATTATTTTTGCCGCGATGATATTTTCACCACGGGCTGTGCTGAAGCGCTATTACTCTTTCCATCAGGCGTCTGTTGCGGCGGTCGGCCGTATTGGATGTGTTGATCGAAGTGCTTTCAGTTGTGAATAATTGGCGTAAAATGTTTTCGCCCGTTTTAAAAGTAGTCGCAAAAGTTCTTAGACGCGTTTATTAAGCGCAAAATTTCTTTGAATTTCACAAATTTTGTTCCAGATCGTCATTGCTATCATTTGCGAATGCCATTATATTTTACTGTGTAGCACCGGAACAGACCGAATGGCATTCGATGCATTGAATGCCATTCGATTCGAATGACATGAAATCTTCCCGTGTGACAGGGGTATTAGACGGGGTCGAAATTCAAGAACGTCCATGTCGCGTGCATTGTCTGCACGTTAAGGAAGCCCAGGGGGTCAAAATTAATCCGGAGTCCCCCACTACGGCGTGCCTCATGACCAGCCCTATAGCGCCTGGGCTTCGACTAATATTTCAGCCTCCTCTGGTTTCTCTTATATCGCTAATCCTGTGCTGTTTTCTCTAAGTAGTTTTCCAACAAGTTAGCTCCTTTAACCGTAGCTAAATATAAGTTACCGCACCAGAGAATAACAGTTCATGCGTATCTCATTTAAGCGTGCATTTCGTTAGGTGGCGAGAGGTGCAGGCGAGTGAAAAAGGAACTACGACAGATCAATAAATAAAAAAAGGAAGCTCTCAGAACGAAACGCGATCTTCCTGTTGCCAGTACCCCGAAAAAGAAAAGTCGAGGCGCCCCAGATCCCCCGCCATCCACTTCGGTTCCTCGGCGGCGGCGGCGATACGCATCGTTCTCGGCGGCATGGGCGAAACAATCACTTCAGCGCCAAACCGAGCATGCTAAAAAACCGCAAAACAAGCAGCCGAGTTCATTCACGTGACGTGCGCCGTTCGCTCCCTTGAGCAGAATCTTTCCGCTGCGCAGCCAATAGATTTTGCTCGCCCCTCTTCCCCATCCATTCGCCCTCCGCACCTTTCCAGCTCTTACGTCTTTCTTTTATCCAAGCACACTTTTATCCACAAATGCTATCCGCGCGAAAGAAAGAAAGAAAGAAAGAGAGAGAGAGAGCGTAAAAAGAAAACATTCGCTTTCGAGAATTTTGATTTCACTATACGCGATACGCTCGCCTAGCCTTGCGGTCACGGCTCATAGACTTCTTTCAGCCGGCAACGCTGCAGCGGCTCACGTGAAACTTACGCCGAGTAAGATGATGATGGAAGATGGCCTAAATAAAAGCTGAACACACCCAGTTTCCTTCCTACCAAACTTTTTTTCTGCGCCACACTTAACACACACACACACGAAGTTGCGACACTTATAGACGCACACCTTCTGCCTGCACAAGGAACTGCGATTCAACGTGCGGTAGGAAAGAGCAAACAAAAAGAAAGGGAAGGGGAACAAAGTTGCCACGGCTAGACAGCGCCTTGCTTCAGCAAGGCTCGACGGACGGCGTACAGCAAGGCAAGGCAACGAGGTGTCCGCGAAAGCAATGAAAACTTGGTAGCAGAGTTTAACAGAGAAAGAATTCACTTGAGCAAACGCAAACAGATCATCCTGACTTATTCTGGCCTGCTACTCTGCTCAGAGCTTGCTGGCACATATCTGGGCGAATACTCGGGGAGAGCGGGAAGAAACCACACTTAAGGAACGAAGCAAAATAGGTCAGTGCACACACAAAATCGTTTTTTGCAGATGCACGCGCGGGCATCTGCAACACTGCCACGAAAGTGTGTGGTACAGTCTACCTACCACTGAAACCCTAAATAAGGACGCTGATGGTATGGGCGCGCGAGCGCGCGCGTGTGTGTGTGTGTGTGTGTGTGTGTGTGTGTGTGTGTGTGTGTGAGTGTGTGTGTGTGTGCGTGTGTGTGTGTGTGTGTGTGTGTGTGTGTGTGTGTGTGTGTGTGTGTGTGTGTGTGTGTGTGTGTGTGTGTGTGTGTGTGTGTGTGTGTGTGTGTGTGTGTGTGTGTGTGTGTGTGTGTGTGTGTGTGTGTGTGTGTGTGTGTGTGTGTGTGTGTGTGTGTGTGTGTGTGTGTGTGTGTGTGTGTGTGTGTGTGTGTGTTTGTGTGTGTGTGCGCGTGCATGCATGCGTGCGTGCGTGCGCGCGCACGTTCACACTTGCGCGTGAGTGTTGATTGAGTCCCGCTGCGAAGGAGACGCAGCGGGTTTCAGAAGGAACACTTGGAAGTAAAAGCAACCGAACAAACGCAGCATGGGCATCTTGTTTTTATTTTTATTTTTTCATTTGTTGGCTGTAACGCATGCCCGAACAATTTGACAATAGGAGTACGGCGAACAAGGATGCTAAGCATAACTCAGCCCACGCTAGAACCGCATCCACAAACACCACTATGACGTCGCACGGCAGCCGCTTGGGCGCTAGGGGGCAATATTGGCGTAACGATGCTTATGCTCCACGTGCTGGCCCTACGTACGAATACATACACAGCCACATATATTCAGTACACCACAAGAGAAGACCGGCCAAGGCGGCACGCGATGGGAATCGAAGAGACGCCCGAGGACACGCACCGACATTGTCCCACGGCACCACACCACGCGGTCCCTACACGTAATGGTCCCACGGTATACGGGCAGGTATAGGGAAGAGATGGCGATACGGCGGGACGCCAGGCTTCGGATGAAAAAGGCTCGGTGCAGAGGTGAATGATGGCTCTAATGATGGCTAAAAAATGCACTGCCGTAGCCAAGTTGTCGCGAACCCGAAAACATAATGAAGAAGACCTGGCCCCTCGCACGCACTGCGTGCGAAATTCGCCCGGGAATTGCCTCCACAGAGACCATATTTCACGTGGTGACCACCGCGGTGACACTGCGCGCTTCATTAATTGCCCACTCCCCTTGAACGTTATATTACGCGCCGCCTACCGTCTCGTCGTATTCTTATTCAAAAGAGCCCCAGGACGGAGAAGAGAGGGGAGGCAGCGAAGGGGGGCATCGGCGCCGGTTACGCGGGCACAGGGAGGCCATTTCCCGGGCGTCCGGGACGCCAAGGAGAAGTGAGCGGGCAATAAAGTGCGTGCCGAGCGCCAGGCCGCATAAATAGAAACATCGTCGCAGAGAACGGCGAGAAGGGTTGAAACAGGAAGGGTCGCGAGAGGCAGCCAAGGAGTAGGCTTTCCTTTCTCCACGTTCGCTTAATCGGCTCTATTTATTTTCCAGAGTTAGCTTATTTTTCCCGTTTAATTTCCTTGTTTTCTTCTTCTTCCGTTTTTTTTTTTCCGGTCGAGCCTCTACGAGCCTCCAAAGGGGAAAGGTCGGCTAGAGGTCGAATCAACAAACCAACCGAAACAGTGGTGCGAAATGGAGAGGAAAAAGAAGAGAATGTGAAAGAAGAGATAATATTAGGCAAAGAAAGAGCGCCGCGTTGCCCACCACACTTGTATCTTTTCCGTGCCCCGATGCTGGCGTGCGACGCAGATCGCGCCCTCTGGACCTGCGGAGACCCCCGCGGGCGAGCTTGGCAATATGTGCGCGCGGTCATTAATATCGCCGCTCTCGCGGGCAGCGTCGGGCATTTACGCCGCCTCTCCGAGGGCGCGTAGCCGGCCACACGCCCTCCTCCTCCTTTCCTCCTTCCTCCTCATTGCGCTCTCCGCCCAAGCGCGCCGACGCCCAGCACGATGCCGTGTTTGCGCGCGCAAATATGCGCTCTAGCTCGCAACGCAGCGACCGCGCTGTCGAGTCGCATCGTCCGGCGGCCCATTTCCGGTAAACGGCGGACTCGCGCACCGCGCAGGCAGTTTTAATCGGAAGCTCTCGTAGGGGTCGCCATCTTGGCGAAAGCCGGACAGTATGTGTTCACGACGCAGCGGTGGGCTTGCACTGAGACGCGACTGTGGGAGATGCACTCAATGGCCCTGCACCCGCCAGGGTGGATCAGTGGCTACGGCGTTTTGCTGCTGCTGAGCACGAGGTCGCGGGCTCGAATCCGGTCTGCGGCGGTCGCATTTGCATGGGGGCGAATTTCAAGAACTCTGTACTACTTAGATTTAGGCGAACATATAGGAACCACGCCCAATTGGTCAAAATAAGCCTGGGACCCCCACTACGCCATCTTGCCAGCTCTCGTAACACACTGTGCAGTTTCGGTACGTTAAACTTGACGAGTCAGTCAGTTCTAATGCAAGCATGTAGACGCCTCATCTGTCAGTGAGTCAGTAAAATTGGCGCCAGTCAAAGGACGGATGAAATTTAAAATACGTATTGAACAATTTGGCAATTATAAAGTGACAGCTGAAGGCAAGGAACAAATCCTGTCTGTTCTCTTCACTCAACAGTATGTGCGTAGGTGACAGGCTTCCGAGCCTTCACGCGCCAAGTCCGCCACCCTCGCAATATTGCGTTAGCATCAGACTAGGTTTGGGTCAAAGCCTGCAGATTAGTTGTGCGCTGTCTGAAGTTCGGCGTGTTATCTTCCACAGCCTTACAACTTGCCCCCACACTACGTGCATAGTGATTAACGCCTTCCTGTCATTTTCTCCAGCATCTTGAGATACTTTTAATGATGCGAGCGAGAAGGAGTTGAAGAGAGACGAACAGCAGCGCTGATCTATCCGTGAAAAAGTTTACGCACAGATCATAAGCATACCAAGGGGGGCCGGGGGAGCACACGACATGTGACAGAGAGATAAAAAGATTTGTAGAAGTGATGAAATATCAGTCCATATCGTGTCCGTCGAACTATCGGCACATATACACCATTCGTTGTACAATAGTTCAGATGGAGGGCTAAATTTGTGCTGTCTCAGTGTTTTCAGTTTACACGTCTTTAGTGGGATTAAAGTTCCGATTGTGCCGACCATTAGATATAAATCATCACGACTTATGGTACTCTCATAGTGCCGTCATTCTCTACAGTATTAAGGGTGCCCTTAGAGAATTTACGTCTTGTTGCCATTTTGATGCAGTATTTGGTGACGCATAAACACAATTACGTGTGTAATTATTCTTTACTATTATGTGTACTATTATTTACTTATTTAGTTAGTTAGTCAGGCAATTAATTAATTAGTTCGTTATTTATTTATTTATTAGTTAGTTAGTTAGTTAGTTAGTTAGTTAGTTAGTTAGTTAGTTAGTTAGTTAGTTAGTTAGTTAGTTAGTTAGTTAGTTAGTTAGTTAGTTAGTTAGTTAGTTAGTTAGTTAGTTAGTTAGTTAGTGTTCCGACAGTAAGCATTGCGGTTTAACACCGAGTTACCGGTCTCTGACACCGTGTGGCATTACAGAAGCAGGTTTCACCTCACCATCTCTCATGTTGTGGAGAAGCTAAAGCGTCATCTCCGTATGAGTACACGGACTTGGGAACAGAAATGAATTCCCTATGTGAAGCAATTTTCACATCTTTACATTGAGTAACATTTATGTCTCAATTATGTTTTCCTACTCGAATTAACGTTATCCTTTTCGAATTACTCGAACTACTCGAAGAATTAGCGCATGCCTCCTTTCCCCACTCCCCCTCTAACACACACGCAGTTGCGTAACCTATTTTAGTATTGTGTGTTTATCACAGATTGATGATACATTATAACCTTAAACAAACTTGCACTTTAATTAAATAACTTTAAATCCACAAATAAGTCACCGATAATGAGAGGATCCATACAACAAAGTAAAATTCGCACACTGAATGCGTTCGTTCAGAAGCTTGCAACTGGGCGTAGAAAAGAAACACGCTGACTTTTTATCCTTCACCGCAAAGTGAGAACAGAAGAAACCGAATAAAATGAACGTACCGCGATAGAATGGATAGACAGCGCTATCACTAAAGCATAGAGGCGAGAAAAAGAATAAAGCGTGCCACTATCTCTCGTCCCGGGAAACGGCAACATTCTACAGCAAGATTGAAAAGGGCTGTCAGGCGCCGCCCGAGGAAGCGGAGACAGATTAGGGTATTGTTCCATTATTGCCACCGGGAAATCCGATCGATCAGGTGCGGGATTATATACTTTGCGCGTATATACAGAATGGGGGCGCTAAGCGCATGATTAGGGGGGTCTTTCCTGCACGGCACGAGCCCTGTCTGTCTCTTATTTCCCGCGGTGCGCTAACAATGGCTGATAAAGCAAGTTGTAAAGATAGCACGTCAACTGGAAGATATTGCGACGGAAGCACGTCTGCGGGCCCGCAAGAAATCCAGGGATAACGCCTAGACACGCAGTTGCACTGCTTCACTTTCTGCTTTACTTCCTTCGTTTCTTTGTTATAAAGCGAAGCAGTATATGGCTCATGTTCAGCGCATTTTTCGTGTGCGTCAGTAAAAACTAGCATCATCAATGGTTCATACCCCCGTAAGCACTTATACCCCCCTAAGTACTCATACCCCCGAAAGCAATAAAAAATGCGATGGCTCATAGACCCCTAAGGCAGAGGCTACAAACACTCAGCGAAATGAAGCGAACAGTGCTTACATTGCTTCAAATCACGCGTGCAACATGCAGAACAGCATGTCGAAAACTTGCATCATCAATTCTTCATACCACCGTAAGCAATGGATACCCCCTAGCAGCGCGTTTCCTATGCGTTCTCCAGTTGCGATGGGAAGGCCACGAAAGACAAAAAATCGTGAGCCATTCCCGTCTGTTACAACTTGCCGGTGTGCAACTGGCCTCGGCCATGTCTACGCGCACACTGCCCTCTCTTAGTACGCGCTCCAATCCCGTTCCTGGCAGTTTCCCCCGGCTCCCCTGTGATCATTGTTGGAGGCTTCAATGCAGACATTTGAAAACCAGACAAGAAATGGCTCAACCAGCTTGTGCTAAAAAAATTTTCTTCTGAAGTGCCACACCAATCCAAGTCACTCAACTACTAAAAAACAGTCATGTGTAGATTTAACTTTGACCAAGATTCTGCCTAAGGTTGTAACCGAACCAATCAGTGTATATCACAGAAATCACAAAGCTATCGTCACCCTTACCAAATGGTGAAAATAAATACATTTACCTTCCACCTTCACAGAGTAGAATGACTCCTCAATGTCTGTCTGTCTGTCTGTCTGTCTGTCTGTCTGTCTGTCTGTCTGTCTGTCTGTCTGTCTGTCTGTGTCTGTCTGTCTGTCTGTCTGTCTGTCTGTCTGTCTGTCTGTCTGTCTGTCTGTCTGTCTGTCTGTCTGTCTGTTCCAACGGGTAGAAAATATGTCTTGCCTTCTGCTTTCGTTTCCTTTTTTCTGTAATTCAGAACAACAGTATCACAAAACCGAAGCTGCTTGCACAATTGACATTAATTAATTAGATAAAGTCGGTTGTTTTACGAGATGATACCTCGATCTGACTATGAGGCATGTCGTAAGGCGGCACTCCGGATCAATTTTTACCGCCTGGGGTTCTTTAACGCGCACTCAATTCACGGTCCACGGACGTTTATGCATTTTGACCCCATCGATATGGGAACGCCGCGGGCATGATTTGAAGCCGCGACCTCGCGCTTAGCAGCTCAACGCCAAAGCCACTAAGCAACAACCGCCGGATCTATTTATAACTAAACCAACCCTACGGCTCAATAAGCATAGCAGTCACAGAAATGGCCGGAAGAAGATGCCGGTGCCAGCCTGCTCCTCGGTTTCCCTTTCCTGTCGCGTGTATACATGTTTTCAAATCAAATAGCAGTAATATTTGGCAGGTCGACCGGTCGTCTTCAAAGCCTAAATAAAAAATAAAAAATTAATACACGTGTTTGCATCTAGTTTTATTAAGGCTCAGAAACCTGGAATAAAAGTTAACGGCAACTTCTCATAACGATGTGTCAATGTAGCTCACCAACACATTGCCATCGCGTCTTCATTCGCGCGAAGAGAGCCAAGAACCACGCACTCTTTCATTTTTATTTTTATCTCAGACAACTAGGGACACCGACTGCAGACTCTGGTCGAACGGATTTTTCTTATACAAAGTAGCGCCTCGCGGAGCCCTGCTGCACGCATACACGCCTCGCACTCAACGCCACACAGCGCGGGCGCGTAGGGAGTTCCTTTTCACGCTGTCGCCTCTGGATGAGTGCAGAAATTCATTCCGGCCAGTTGCTGCAGCACAGCGCGCAGTCGGGTCGCTACCACGCTCAACCGGACAGGGAGGTCGTTATTGGCGCTCCCTGAAAGGCCATTTGCAAAATAGATCCCGGTCCTCCCTCATTCGCGCGTAATTACCCTTATTAATCCTGAGCGGCGGAAGAAGAACGCATCGCCGGTCAGTAAAAAAGAGAACAAAAGGACGCCCTGCACCCTCATCCTGCAGACAGCTCTCTTCTAAACGCCCTCTCCAGCTCCCATGAAGGAAAAGAAAAAAAGAAAGCGCAGGAAATGAAAACAGCAAATAGGGACGACAGCGAAAACAGAGAGAAAGAGAGAGCTGAAAGTCAACGAGCCTACTTTAGAGGGACTGCTGGGAAATGACATATATCCGTGATCCCTGTGGTAGAAGGCGAAGAAATATCCGAGGCGCGAACAAATATACGCGAGAAGTGGTGCCGAAGAAGGCGCGACTCGCGAAGTGAGGCTTCAAAAGAAAAGCACAAAGGCTCGAGACAAGACGGGAGAATAAGAAAACGGACGTCGGAATTATAAGAACAGTAAGGTCAAAAGGAGAAGGGCGACGTTGCTACGTTGCGTGATCTCGCGCTCGTAGAATTCTCTCTAAAAGTTCCGGAGAGTAGCGTAAAGATAGGTGAAATAACTAGCAATACGCATAAAAGATAAGCGACAAAGAAAAAGAAAACAGAACTAGCAAAAGCTGCAAAAGAAAGGTAGATGGAGCCACGTAGCACGCCGGCAACGTTTCGTAGGGCAAAACAAGACAAACGGTACAAACCGCGTAGAGAAAAGGCAACCGAGACAAGCACACATACTATACGCGCATGGAGGAGTGGGCGGGCCGAAAGGCGCTGTCCAGAAACAAGAAAACGAGAAAACTCCTCCTCGCGAGAGAAGGGCACGAAGAGGAAAGTCATCTTTCCGAGAAGAGGAAGAAGAGCGAGACAGGGCGCGCTACGCTTCCAGAGACGGCTGCGATAATCTAAGGGCAAACACGGGCACAAATTCGCACGCACGCACCGTCGCACACGCAGCCAGGGCCTCACCCCCTCCTGCTCCGCACACGCGCGCGCCACTCGCACACACGTACAGACACACTTGCTAACAGACGCACCAGCACGCGCGCACATACACACTGACGCACTTTTTCTCCATGCGCGATGGCTCTTTCCACATCGGCTCGTGGTGCGGAGCGGAGGTGAGAGAGAGAGTAGATGTAACTAGAGAAGCCTCCAGAAGCTCATGCAAGTCAATGCGACAGAGCTTCGTTCCACTCGGAACGCGTATATAGGAGAGCGAACGTATACTTCTTATTTTATTTTTCCTTCTCGCCCACTCGCTCTTTATTCCTGTTTTGCCAACTGCTACTGCTTTCGGCGAAGCAAAAGGGGAAGAGAGGACGAAAGTGTTGTAATCGATTCCTCATTAAAGGGGGCCGGAATGAGAGCAGGAACGCAGAAGCTGTAGGCGAGGGTGTGTGTTGTGGTCCTCTCGTATACGACCCCAGCCAGCCACAGTCTTTCCTCCGCTCATGCTTCATCTCTCGCAGACACTTTAGCGTCGCTCTGGAAACAATGTGCACAAAAACGGCCTATTTTATGAGCCCGCTTGCGTATCGTGGTTAATCTGCGCGTACACACTCTCCCAATTCGGGAAACCGAAGCAATCATTCTCTTTCGCGCGGAAACGGTGAGTCTACTGGCCACGGTAATGCGAGAAGTTAACGGCGTTTGACGTAGCACGGCCAGACACGAGATTGCGAAATGCACCATACTGAAGGCAGCGCTCAGGGTTAATTTTTACCGCCTGGGGTTCTTCAACATGCCGCAAAGCTCGGTACACCAGTGCTTTTTCTCTTCTTTTATTTTTTTGGATACGGTCTTCATGTAATTGTGGCCGCCAAAGCCGGGAATTGAACCCTCGCCTTAGCTCCGTTTTAGTTCTCTCTTTCTCACTTGGGCGTTGTCTACACAAATGTGAGCGAAGTTTGATGTGGCCTTGTTAAAGTTTTGCTTTCTGCGAGTGCAATGCAAAGTAGGCCACTCCATTTTCTCATGCGAATATCCAATCTAGACGCAAAAACTGAAAAAAAAGAAAAGTGCACATAAGCACGCTCGATTTGTTTTTCTTTCTCTTTTTTCAATGAAAAAAATTGCACTTTCGTCCGAAGAGTAAAGCACTGACTGCAATAGGAAGGTTTGAGTTGCGTTTCCATTTCTCGGACGGTGTCCTAACTATACGCGGGCGGCACTCTAAAGGCTTCAATACGCAGGGCCTGTAATGACATCGGACAGGCGCCACTACGCTGCCCCTAAAGAGCAGCGCCAGTAAAATTAAACTTTCTCATGTTTGAGCACTCATATTGTTTTGCACTTTTAATATTTAATAGCGCGAGAAGAGTTAAGAATAAAAGGCATGCGCTGTAAATGCTATATTTCATGACATTTGTTTGTGCGCTGCCATTCTGAAACCTTATAATAATCATTTAGTCAAGAACGTAATACCTGGTATGAGGAATCTTAGTGATTGAAAAGTGTAGCAATATAACCCGCATATACGCCACGAAGAAGCATATGAAGTTCATATAACTAAATATATATTGAGCCCCACGGCGACGCCGACAACGACGGCGAACATTCGCTTGCATCTATAGAAATGCTATCCCAATGAAGGGAACGAGAAAGTTTCACCAGAGCAGCCTAACTCGCCTCAGTACACTTGCTTTGCTGCTCCGCTAACACACTCTAAACTTGCAACTTCCGGAGAATGAAACCTGCGACTACCTCGACTGGCCGCCTGGCATGAAAGTTCAGCACAACGTACCACGCCCTTCGCCACAGTCTCACACCGACAGCGACAGCCCGAGCACACCAACTAGCACGTTCAGAGTAAACAACTAATCACGTCAGAAAAGAGAGAAGCGCGCGAAAGAATTGTGCATAGATGAGTTGCGCAGCGCGCTGCTTGCGGGAAACCCCTGATCGCTACTTCATTTCTGTCGGGACATGAAACACCGACATCGCATTCAGGCAGGTAGCTCATTCAAAGCGTGATTTGTGAAGCCATACATCTGTAGAATAAAGAGTTTTATAAATATTGCCGAGAGAGATTTATGCAAGTGTCGAGAGACCTAAGCGCAAATCTCAGGTAAGGTAACTCGGTGCAGGATTACTTCGCTTTCAAAGTTTCTTTTCGCTTCTCGTCCCTGCCTACTGAAGATCTGACAAGTACCAAGTGCAAAAAGCTTCCTCCGTTTCCTTCTGAATTGCATGGTTGAATTATATGGCAACTTTCTCACACTCAATTCCTCCCAAATTTAAATAAGAGCTTGTTCACTACCTTGTTAGGTGCCAAATTATGCGTCATACCGACGAATTTCTAGACGTAAATCAAACGCCACAAGTTGACCCAGTAAAAACACGCAGGCGGACGGCTTTATGGACTAGGGCAATAATCCTCATCATTCGCGTCCTTGCTGCCTAGCACAGCAGATCCTACGCTCTTCCACATTATTCAGTTCTAAACCTGCTGTCGTGTCGGTGACTACGCCCAGGCGACGCGCTGAAGAAAGCATGCAAGAGAAACCTGGAGTGGCGACGCAAAATCTTCCATACGATTCCTAGCAATAAAGTGCTCTCTCCCCTCTCCTCTATCTCTATCTCTCTCTCTCTCTGAATTATACCAGCAATTTCCAATTTTAAAAATCCAAAATATGTTCGACTCAACGCGGTGCGTTGTTGAACGGATAAGAAACATTTCCTACCCTGTTTCAAAGAAGTAAGGCTGTTGGCACTACGACCATTTGCATAGAGGAGAGTCAGAGAGTTTTAATTGTTAGCAGTCAGAGCATAAAACATAAAAACAACAAAAAAAAAAGAAAGGCGCGCGGCAAAAAGCCATGAATTGAAGCGACAAGACAGGGTCGAAGAAGAACTGCACAAAAATCACGCCGACATCATTATATAGGCATCTGTCATGTGCTCTCCATTGGAGGAGATTTGTCGACAAAAAGCTTTCGCAAAAGGCGAATCTTCCCGACGGTGTAGCTTCAAGGAGTCGAAGCAGGAAACACACAGAAGAAAACGAGACAGGCGGGGCATTGCGAGAGAAAGTACTGGATATCAGAGGCAACCATCTTCCAGCGGAGGCAAGTCAAGGAGAAACAAAAGAAAGTCGAATTCGCAAAGTGACCCGCTATACAATGATCGAGAGGCGAGCTTCTTTAACAAGGTCTTCCGGGTCAAAAGAAATCGCAAACGACGTCGTTCGGCTGAGGCCATAGGCTGATACGAATTGAAAGGAAACACAGAAAAATAGCGAAAAATTAAAAAGCACGCACCGAAGAACTCGACTTCCTTAAGAAAGAGAGAGAGAAAGCAAGAGAAAGCAAGAGGAACGACACGCCGAGCAGCCGAATGAAACCAGAGTCCTAATAAAGGAACGAGTCTTGCCAGAAGAGCGCCAGACGAGGGATTATGCGCAGCTGCGAGCGCCCTTCGCCTCCTCCTCCCCATCGCTCGAGAGAGAGTCTGTCATCCCGATGGAAATGACCAGCAGACTGTGTCTTCCGTTCCACTCCTTCTTTTCCCGTTACGCGTTTTCTCAACGCCCTTTCTCTTCACCCAACCATCCTCCTCCTCTCGTTCTTCTTCCCTCTAGCACGCGCTGTGTGTAGGCCCACTCGGCGCCGTCCTTAAATCGAACTGCTTTCGCCTCGGATCCTTCGTTCGCCACCGTTCACTGTGGCACTCGTTAACAAACCCGCTGCCCTCTCTGTCCGGCCACTCTACACTGGCGCACGAAAGACAAAATTTCAGCGAACGCTTCTTTCTTTCTCGCGCGCGCGTAAGCAAGCACCGGCGCGGGGCCAAAGTTTCATTTCAAAAGGATCAGCGCGCGTCTCGGGGATTTGCGTACACTCTAAATGCAGATGACGCCAGAGCACGCAGTGGCCTTTATTTGCCTTTTCTCCATCCCCCACCCGGTGTTTGCTACTCGGCCCCAATGTACCCCAGTGTTCGCGTTCACCGCACATCGCTTCCCAGTCAAGCAGGAACAAGAAAATGCAGGCGACGGAGGGTAGCGACTTCGGGAACCCGCAGTGTCGCAGGGACTCTGCGACTGACACTGAGCTCGAAACGGGACGGCGATCACTAAAGCCGGAAGGACGCCCAGCGATTTTAAGAGCGCACTAAAGACATGTATTAAGCTACTGCTCCGGACTGGTACCCATAGAGAACAATAAAGATTTCATCCCTCCTATGAGATGTAATTTCTCACTATTATTTAAGCTAATAAAGGGCCGATTCAGTTCGTACAAGGCATGAGTAATAATTAGACGTTGTTTTTGCAGTGGATATATGACATGATTGTAGTGGTGGTGGTGGTGGTGGTGGTGGTGGTGGTGCTTATAAAAGCATTCTCTAAAATTTCTGTTTTCGTTCATCTGGTGGAAATCAGCTTATTCTTGGCGGATAAAACATAGGCCGAACTCGGCCCCCTCCCGTCTTTCTTTCTTTCGTTTTTTTTTTTTCTGTTGTATTCTTCAGCCGTAAGCTCAGCGAAGGTGAGTCGCAATGACAAAACGGATTTCAGTGTACTTTCTCTACTTTGGGACTTTACGGCACCGAAAAGTTTTTCAAAACCTCTTGGCTTGAGCTTTCGATTCATACATGACGCAGCGATGCCGTGTTCACCGACACGCAACCATAAATAGACCACAATATATATAACCATAGATACACTAGCTACACTATAAGTAGGTGGTGGGAACGCACCAGCGCACGTGCGCCACATGTCTTGCGTTTTTCAGTCTATTCGGGCTCGCCAACTCTCCTCTCGCGGTAAGAGCGCTCGCGTTGATACTGCAGGGGCGCAATTCGATCACGCTCTTTAACTGAACATTCACGTTTGCTGTACTCCCTGCAAGCATCAAGCCAGCGCCGTGCTGTCACCCGGCGGCGCTGGCTCAAGAAACAGTGCGGTTATCCATGGCGTAGGCTAAGCAAACGGCACTGGGTAAAAAAAAGAAGCACTTTATAATTAACCAACGTAACCTTGCCCCTTGCTTCTATATCGAAGCAGGGAAACGCCGCTGCCGATGTGAAGGAGGAACCGGCGCCACGATTACGCGACGTCAGTTTTATATATATATATATATATATGAGGAGTTTTTTTTTTCGAAATGGGTCAAATCCACGTAAACAAAAGTTGAGAAAAAAGCAAAAATTTGTTACCGGACCTAAATGCAACGCTAGCAAAGCTATTATATGATATGCTTTACATGTCGGCTAGGGCAAGTTTACGACCACAAGTAATAAAAAATTATGCGGCAGATATGCCCAATATTAGGGTGAGAACTCTGGATTTGGCTCGTATTGAATTGAAACACTGGATTTTAGGCGGTATTGTTATGAAAACTTTATTAAAATTGGCTTTCCAGAATGGCATCATGTAATAATGACAGAAAAGCTATAATAACATTGGCAGCAGGGCTTTGCTGTGCTTCAAGAACAATAGAACTATACTTGAAGAGCAGGTGCGTCTTCTTGGCAGCGTAAGCAGCTCTCTTCTAATTCTTCCGCAGGATCATTTCCTTGGGCGCGCCTGAAGACACTAACGAAGTACGCAAGCTCTTCATTGTCTTGCCAGGAATTTCCGAAATGCTTCACAAGAAGGCTGGTCACATCTCTGACTTTCATTTCGTTGACGTGGTGTGCGTACAGTGCACATCTTATGGGTGCTTGTGCAAGGGACCTTCCCCTTTTTAGCACTGACACGAAATTTGACACAGAAACTTTATAGTGAGGCTCTGCTCTAATTTGAGGACTCCTACCAGCTGCATTTCTTTGAATGTAGAAGACCTTCGTTTCGGTTATCTTGAACGGCAAGCTGGATGTCGACTTCATCACCGCCGTGCAGTAGGCCTTCCAGTCGTACGCATGCCAATGTTTTCCAAGCTCTAACACAGTGCCGTGATTTGAAAAAATCCTTTGGTAGCTTTGTGGATTCAGGATTTCTTCGTGTCGTCTAACATCTTTTTCAATTCTGCCAAATACCCTGTCTGGGGGTAAAAAACTGTGTCCTGTGACAGGAAACACAAGGGAAACTACTGAGACACCTGCTGGAGCCTCATTCTGGAGCCCCCAAAGAAGCATGCAAAGCACAGTACTGTTCTTGTTTTGTCCAGCACAGCCATCGGCTACTCGCACCTCTCTAATTCCTTCGAAGTTAGCGCTTCGAAGTGTATTATGTACCGCACTGGCTACTTGGTTGCTTCCTTTGGAGCTTTCATCTTCGCTCCATGTGTAGGAATGGATGGCCTCTTTGGGCATTGATCCATCTGCCTGGTTTTCCACCACGCAGAGGTGGTACTGATAGAGCTGGCGGCTGTAGTAGGCTTCCTGGTCCGGAACTTTGGGGAGCACTTGATTTTGTTGGCAATCAAATGAGAATGTTTTCAAGTCTTCCCTCTTCTCACGCAGCAGGGAATAAAAAGCCTTATACTTCAACTTGTGTACACGTTGCTCTGTTATGACACGCTGCTTCTGTGAAACATCTCCACAAGTTTTCATCTCATACGCATTTTTCAGGCACACAGAGCAAACGTCTGTCCTCGGTGTTCTGAACGAAAGATTGAACGTCGCTCGAAAAATGTGGTGAAAGAAGCCATACTTCACCCTCACATCTTCGGGTGCTTGTTGGTTATAAATCTGCCACAGGTTTCGGATGCTCTTCAGCTCACTTGGAAGGTATAACTTTTTTGTCTTCTTCCGGTTGTAGTGCGACTCTCTTGCCCGAAGTCGCTTAATGAAACCCACAACAGCTGATCGCTTTCGACCGTAGCGCTTGATCTTCTGGTCACCTCCACGACTGTCGGCTTTCACTTCACCTTTTTCATGCTTGTGCTTTATATAGCGAGTAACTGTGCTGTGACTAATATCAAGCACTGCGCAAAACATATCGCGACAAACACGAATCTCTTGGCCATTTTCTATCCGTACCTTCTAAACAACAGCAAGGCTCCGACGAGGTTCCGCTTCTTTTCCTCTCCTACGTTTTACGGCTGTTGGCGTGCAGTACATCAAAACGAACGCCTTTTGTTCCACGCTACACAGTTCGTAAAACTTCTCTTGAAACGTTTAGTGGATGCTTCTGTCACAAGCGCACACCTGAGAGTCTTTTTCGCGTGTTTACATTTTGGCAACGGCGCATTCTTGCTTTTACGGTGGTGATGCGGCTTTTTTTCACTTCGCCGTCGACGTCTAGGGATAGATCTTTCGCCGATCTCTTCATTGCCATCCGAATCCATGAACAACGATATCAGAAAAGCGAAGAACTCGCGAAAACACGAACGAAACACTCTGAGCTGTCAGGCGGGAACCAACTCCTTGGCGGGAACTGACAAGGAGGCAGCGATGGCTAAATGACGTCATGCCAAAAGCGCTCTCCTATTGGGCAAATGGATTTGGCTCATTTTGATCCGTGCAACAGCTGGATCTGGCTCAATTTCGATACGAAATACGATCTGCGAACACGTTCGCCTGGCGTTATTTGACCCATTTCGTTGCAACGGTTTTTCTATGAGAAAGTTGCCTAGTTTTTCTTGTCATTACCGTTTTATCTGACCCAGTTTCGGTTTGTGGATTTGGCTCATTTCGATAAAAAACTCCTCATATATATATATATATATATATATATATATATATATATATATATATATAGGAACCGCTGAGCTATCGCGCCACATTTGTACTCATCAACAATATGCGCGCTACTTTGTGCGCCACGCAGACTCTTAGAGGAACTCCAAAGGGAGAGTTCAGCCTGATTAAAGCATTCGTTCAGTACACCATTTTACTCATTTTGCAGCAATAGGCTGAACGTTCAAAGAGAAAATTAAAGTGCTACTACCTTTTTTCGCGCCGGAATCCGAACGTCGGTAGCTCAGTGTGACGTCACGTATTTAATAGCACTTATTTTCTGGCATTTCGGTCAGTTGTGGGAGGAGTAAAAGTTACCGAAACATGCTAAGTTCGACGTCTGCATGCTCATCTTTTAGGATCACACAGTGCAGACAATTTTTAGCGACAAAGTCTTAGCTAAACGCGAGCAGACGCCCTTATTATCCATGACGTCACGGCTGGTTGGTGAGGAAACATGGTGCGTCGATTTCTGCCTGACAAAGCCTCTCCTCAAACTAAGAGCGGCAATTTTTGGTGCTGCAGAAAAACAATTTATTAATACAGCTCAAGTAAACTTTGCTTTTCTTAGTGTCTCGTCAAAGTGGTGGCTTCCGTCCACGCACTTCGGAGGCCACGGCAGGCGATACTGCAGCGGGCGACGTTGCACGCAACACAAAGAAGCAAGAAGTTGCACGTGAGAACACGCGAGTGTATACCTGCTAATGTCGCAGCTACGAGTTCAAAGTTGCAGTAATCGATCGAGTCTGCCTATTTCCTTCCCCATTTGGGCGGTTCACTTCCTCAGCGCTCCACGCGTTACGAGAAGAAGCCGAGCGAATTCACTTTTTCCCTCATTCTTGGCTGATGCGATGAGTATGTGGCTACTCCCCCACCCACTGGTGCGTAGCGTTTCGCAGCAGAGTCTGCTGATGAACCGGCGGTGGTAGGCGATATTCAAAACTCCCCACAACCAACACCGGCTATACGCACGCTGGAAGTGCACCGTATATATTTGAAGATTTGCGTTTCACTTCTCGCTGGCGCATTCGTAGTTGACACATCCATGAGCAGGGGATCTTGATTCGGAACTTGCGAGGATAGTGCGCGATCTTGGTGGACAGCGCCTAACCGGCGCTTGCGCTTCGCGAAAGGAATACGCTGCCCCGAAATCCCTCCGATGCATTTTTTTTTTTCTGGCGACGCATTACTGGTCTCTCCTATTCGAGTAGCCACACCATGACAGCCCTCCCCCTTGCGACCTTTAACCAGAACATCCCACGGCCTTGACCTTTCACCGAGCGCGACTTCTCCGCACTCTCGCTCCATCTTTCCTGGTCAGCCCCCGCGTGCGGACCAGCGGCCGGAGCAGCAACAGCAACGAGAGTGCGCCAACGGGAGCGCGAGGTCGAAGTGCTAAACCGGAGACGGCCTCAGCCGCCAATGCCTTAGCGCAGCCAGCGCGACGCAACACATGCTCCGGACAGCGCTGGCGCAACCGCTCAAGATTCGCCGAGTTGGAAGCAGCAGCAGCAGCGGCGGCGCGTCGAGGAGAGAGAGCCGGACCGGCGCTTAGCATTTCAACCGACTCCCTCCTTGACGCAAAGCCCCATTTCCAAGTCGGGAGGCTTTCGCCAGCGAAGTCGCGCTCACGCGGCTGTCGACGGCGGTCAAGAACACGCTCGTTCGGTCTCCGCTTGAGGAAAAAAAAAAAAAAAAAACACAACACGCGGGAGGCGCAAAAGGGAGACGGGCGCAAAGAAGCGCACAGGGTGCCACAGAGGCTCGACTCTCTGTCGCTTCTCGCGCGCTCTCTCGAAGGGCTGCAAACGACTCCGAAAAAAAAAAAAAAAAGCCCGACGGCCCCTTTCCGCTTTCGCCTGGGACATCGTTGTTTCACAGCGTGTCTCGTGTGTTTGTCAGCTTTGCTTTTCCACAGCGCCTTCCTGTCGGAAGGCCGAGTCCGAGAGCACGAATAGTAAAAGAACAAATGCGGAACGAAGAAACTAGCTCTATTGACCGACGGAGATAAATAAATAAATTATAAAGAAGGAAACAGAAAACATCAATGTCGACTGCAAGCAAGCTCGCGCGGAATGGCAGCAAAAGGAGAGAAAGTACCGACGTTAAACTAGAAGCCATGCGTGAGTGAGTGGAGAAAGAAATAGAGAGAAAAAAAAAGAAAATATTTTTCCTTTTTTTCCGGAGCCTGTACCAACGCAACCCGGTCGACAGAGTCGAGAGTGGATTTCGCTTCGATCGCGGCAACGCCTCCTGCCGTTGGCGGTGCGAAACAGAAAAGCATTAGGAAGCAAACTTGACCGAACATCAAAGACCCCGTGTTGGTCCCCAAAGGATAATACGCCACAAACCTAGAAAAAAGGGCTAAGGGGAAGAAAAAACAAGAAAAGCAAAGTAAAAGTCGAAAGAAACCACCACGCGCGAAGCCAAGAATTCAGGCAGTCGCAAAGCAACAGCTCTAGAAAGAAAGAAAGAAAGAAAGAAAGAAAGAAAGAAAGAAAGAAAGGAAAACCCTTGTTGTAAGAAATGAAGAGCAAGCAACTCGTCGCGGCGGCGACAAAACGGCCGCGACAGAGGAGCCAGCCGCACCAGCAGCCAGTGCAAAACAGCTTGTTTCGAACAACTGGGGTTGCTCCCGGTGATAGGGAGGAGGGTGGAAGAAGGGGAGGTGCCGCAGGCAGTCGGTGTAGCTCCCGATATCACACCGTGTCCTCCTCTCCTACCCGGCCCGACCACCACACGGGCTTCCTCACCCTTACGCTTTCCCGCCGAAGCTTCTTAACTTGTGCCGGCTGATCTACAATTCCCGGCCGCTGTTCCTCCTCGGCATCCGGACGGAAATATACGGACCCGCAGCCCGCACTGATTTCGCTTTCTCTCTGTATATGTACTGTGTATAAGGAAGCTGCTATCCTGCCCAAACCTCGCGATCGAGAGACAACAAAGAATGTGGGGAGTCGCCGAGAAAGGAAGAAGGCGCTTTTCCAACGCCTAGCGACCACTATGTAGCTCCGAAGAAAAAGAACGAAAAGAGAACACGGGAGGCTATGCTCTTCGGAAAACAAGGAGCCACGGGAGTGTGGGAGGGGAAGCGAGGAGACTGTCGCGCCGTTCCCTTTCTATCTTCAACGTCTATTTGTTGTTGTAGTGGTTTTGGCTCACTACAGTAAGGGCGTGGGGATGAACGAAAGAAGAGGGGAGCGGTAACATATTGAGGGAGCGCATCAATTCCAACGCCTTTCCTCTCCAGACCCAGCTCTTAGGCGTTGCTTCGACAGGCAACCAAAAATCTAGGCGAAGCAGTGCAGATATGCTTCCGGGATGCCCACCGCTTTGAAACGAAGCTTGAGGGGTGGTTTGCGTACAAACATGCACCTGTGTGTGAGCGTTCAATGGTGCCCCCAGCAATGCCACTGTTGCTGGAACAGGTAGCGGCTTCCCGCCCAGCCGGCTTTTTATCAATCTGGTGCATAAGCAATTAGCGCGGTTAGCGCGCAGAAGCGCCGCAAAAGCGGGAATTGTATTCTTTCAGTCGGGAACAAGGTCCCCGTGAATAAACATCTCAGGGAAGTACGGCAGCAAGGACGCGACGGGCATTAGGTCACGTGAGCTCGACAACCAACGGGAAGATTCTTCGGGAAGAGTCACTGTAGGCAGGATCGCTCGCCCGCCTCCTGTCGTGTATCGCAACGTTCAGCTGCTGTGCGGACGACTGCAAGTAAGCGCGGTAATGCACCTGCTTCGGGCTATACAGGTGCCTTATCAATGTGTCCAAAGGCGCTGTTGCACTGACGATTCTGAAACAGCAAGCCAGCCGTACAAAAGTGATTTGCAAGTGTCCCGTCTTTACCGCCACCGGGACAGTAAAAGGAGAACGGAACCGTCAGTGCACTATACCTCCGCCAGATTCAAAGTTCTTCAGCCACACCGGTTCAGGAACCCATGCCATACCAATTTTCGAAGCTGGCTTTGTCATGTGGTCTGCGGCAGCTCAGACGGGCGCCATATATGCGGTAACGCCTAAACCGGCTGGACAGCGAAGCAAACACCGACGCACGTGCACGGCGCTCTGATATCGCTTCGGAGAAACAACAGCGATATGACACATCGATAAAATCTTACTGTAGCACGCTTGAAGCTTACTCTACCTTTTGGAGGAAATAAATTTTTAAAGCTCGCTGTAGCGACTCCGCCGCTTTTGGGGACGTTAACAGGGGCCGACATTACTCGAGCGCAGATGACAACGCTCAGTTACCTCCATAACACCCTCTAATTTGGTCACTGTTTGGTCACTCGCCAACTCACGGGACTAACAGTGCCGAAGCATCTTTGGCAGAACTGTGAGCCAAGCGAAAGAACGCGCAGTCCGAGCATAACCTGAATGAAATCAAAGGACGCGGTCTTAAGCATTCAAATATAGGGAGCGGATGAGCGCGGATTTCCTCACAAGGCATGAGATATTGCAAAAGCACCCGAGAACAGTGTGTGTATATATATATATATATATATATATATATATATATATATATATATATATATATATAATTTCCTCGAATATTACCAGACCAAACCCCGCTAGCGCATAGAAAAGGCCTAGAAAAGGCTTTCGTAAGGACAGTTGCCAGCATCACGCACGCCAAGCCAGCGCTAGACGTCTCTCGTCCGAGTCTCGTGAATAGTACAGTTCACTCCATCCATCTAGGCCCAGAGAACGCGCAGGAACGCGGACTTCAGACAAACACTGCAAAGGAAAATAAAAAAAAAGACAGAGCCAGCAAAGCAATCAACAACAGTCGTCTAAGTTTCTCCACAAATGTTTGATAGCGTTGCCTTCCTTTTTTTTTCCTTGTGGCCCTCTCAAAGCCGGTGATCTAGGCGACCAGCGGATCGCCCCACGGGGCCTGATGACAAACGAGGGGTCGCCATTCGAGCTAACAATACGTAGCGAAGCGGAGACCGAGGTGCACAGCGCGGGAATAAGAAATGAAAGACGGACGCGGCCAAATGGAGAGGAAGTCGGGCCGGATTGCCAGAAGTCCGCGAAGCCGGCTTCCGCCGCAGAAAAAAAAAAAAGGAGCAACGGCGGGCGCTCGAGCCTGCGAGTCGGCAACATTCGTCAGCGCCAAACAGGCAGCCAGCGCGGCCGCCAGCGGAACGAAAAATAAAACACGAAAATGTGTACAACGAGCACAGAAGGAAGCGCCAGCGCAAAGAATAACGATCACGGAGGCGCGTTGTGCCACGCTGGGGAAAAAAACGGATTTCTCTGTTGAGCACGGCCGGAGGAGAGGCGGAAGCGCGGGAGCAGCGCGTGACTCGTCTGTCATTCTCGAACGCTCAGCGACCGCAGTTTTGCAAACTGCGATTACCTTCGCTATGACGGTTACGACATCTTGCTGGGGAGTTGGCCGCGACAACCGGCAAAGTAATGGAGTTAGAAGCGGACGCATTCCGAACATAATGCGAACAAAACAGCAACCGACGACCAAACGAGCCATATACTGCGGATGTCCCGAACTGTCGCGTGTTGCTCTGGTGCACTCCGGTCACACTTATTGAAGAGGTACTGCACGCTTTTGATTGGTGTGTCCCTCAAGTGATGCACAAATAGCACCGAAACTCGTTCGTTATCCAATAAGTTTGCTAGGAGTGGCTCATAGTGCGCGTGCACTACACGAAAGTGGCACGACAGAGACGCGTCCGACGGGCATCTTTTTCAGCAGGCGAACGTGCTATACGTGTCCATTTGGCAGCTAATTTGCTCCCTAGGCAACAAGCTTTCTCGGTCTGTTTGGCAAGCACACGCAGCGGTGACACCTGCCTTGCAAAACTGCTCGAGAAACGCTCTTTCACTCCACTGCTTTTTGACTAAATGCTGAGAGCGCGTGAGTACAAGGCTTTCGGCCAGGCATCGCCATGCAGTGTCACTAAAGACGCACAGTGGCCATTTCGCTCACTGAGAAGTTGATCATATTGCAACGTCATAGCACTCTTCGGCTTTTTTTTTTTCACTTTTTGGTGGTTGTTGTCGTCGACACAAAGTGAACGATTCGTATACCCTATGAGACAGATACCAATATATGATATTCTGGTAGCCCACCACGAAAATCGGTATATATCCGGAGACCCGAACCTATGGAATTGTAATGTAAAGAAGAGTCATTTTTTTTCTTTGCTTCTTGAAAAAAAGGACAAATGAAAATAAGAAGGCCCCCTACTTTACCCTCGACTCACTCAGCAGTATGTAACCAAATAAATAAATAAATAAATAAATAAATAAATAAATAAATAAATAAAAGTTGTGGGAGTCGCTGAAATTTGTGCTGAATAAACCACACATTCTCCATTTACCAGAACCACCACATCCGCTTCTACACCGTTATTCGTTCCACTTGTCATTTCATTGAAGTTAGGCCGCGCAAGAAACAGTGCGCCACAACAGTGTGGCCGAGCCACTTAAGTAAACACTTTTCAGTTCGTCACTCGCCGCAGCCGCCCGTAAACGCCGCCAGTCCCGAAAGAGCGTCCCGTGCGTTTCCCTCCACGCTTACATCCGGCTATCATCGCTAGTCACGCGGTGCCAAATACGAGTTGGTACAAAACCGAAACCCGACAGTACACGCAGGCATACGTCTAGGTGCCTTATGGCAGAGCCTTCTTCTAAATCAAAGGACAACAATAGGAGCACGAGCCGTTCTCTGCGCGCCTGGCGGCGGCCGTCGAAAAGAGCGCCGCTCTTCCCGCTCCTCCTCTCCCGCTCAAAGCAGTCGCGCTGCCGCCGGGCCGATTTATTATGCGGCAGCGAGCGAAAGCTGCGGTCATTTGGGCCGCTCGCGGCAGCACCGGCTGCCGGCCGGCGCCGCTGCTAATGTGATTAAGCAAATGGAATGCGCCCGCCGCCGCTCCAGCGCCCCTCCGGCTTTCCACCTCATCCGCCCACGCCGCCACAACTGCCGGAGGGCGCCATGCGGCGAGGGAGGTGTAGTCCAGCTGGGGGCGCGCGAGTAAGCAGCGCCCAGAGCGACGGCAACTATGGCGAGAGCTGCGCGCGAAACCGCGAGGCTTGCTTTCGCGCGAGGGAGCATCACGCAGCGCAGCCGCCACGCGACGAACTCTCACCTGGCGCTGCCCTGATGAGCGAAAGATGGCGCGCAGATTTCATTGGCCCCAAAAGCCTACGTGCAGTGGCGGAGGAAGAATTTTCTTTTTTTTCGCGGAAGGGAAGGGGGGAGGGGGGGAGTCGTGCGGCTTGGCAGGCCGCGTACTAACGCACACATTTAGTGGCGGGGGGCGAGGGCACGTGCCTGGTGCGCCACCCTCTGGCTACGCCGCTTCCTATAGGCCTACGCTAGTGACATATTTCGCAACCTCCACGCGTTTATTTCGCTGTTTACAGCAGAAGCGATTTTTCTCGAGATCTGCTGGAGACTGGCGCTTCGTGGAACCTGCACCATCGTTGGACGTGACCTTAGCCCGTTTGCCCCATTCAGGGTAAGCGGATCGTGTTGCAGACTTTAGCTGCCCTTCATCTCACCTCGGCAGCAAATTTGTGCCGTTATGTCAGCGGTCAGCAATTTATATCAGCGAATCAGATTGGTTACGACGACATCGATGGAAGAAGGCCTAGCCTATGAAAGACGCAGGTACCTCGCCATAGGTACCCGTCTTTGATTTGTTCGGCTTCGGGCAGCCAGCGCTCTCAATGCGTGGCAGCTCGTGCTTTGAAATGATTGAAACATTCGTCGACGCGCAACGACCTACGACCGCGTCAAAGCGCTTCGTTTCAGCGGATACAATAATGCGAAATAAACAAGAACATAAAGGCCATTTGGTAGCAGTTTTTGGAGCAGACAAAAATGCATTTCGCAGCATTAAAGTGTACTGTCAGAGCAGGTTTATGATGGAGATCGCAAACTGTATCATATGCAGCTTTTACAATGGGAAAACGACGTGAAACCAATAAGCGGCCGCTGCTTCATAACCTCAATCCAAAACACTACATATGACACATGCACTTCTTTCATCGCAGTTCTCAATATGGATTGCAATAAAGCAGGGGTAAGGTGTGCTTAACAAGCAGTGGCTTAGAAAAGCTCGGAAGCACTCGGACGGGATGCGTGCAGATTTCGGAGGCGTTTTGGGAACCTTCAGTGTGATCTCTCAGATATAAATGTGCTCCTTAAAATGGAGCACTTTGTGAAGAACAGAAAAACAAGAAAGAAAAAAGAACACCGTATCCTCATGACACAGTAGAGCCTGATGTATTAGGTGTGCTATCCTCGTTTAGCTTCTTAAGTCGGATTGGCGCATATTTTAAAATTTATTTTCGAGTTGTTGCCGCAACACCGTTATCCACACGTTACACAAGTTTCTCAGACTTAAAAGTATCAGTAATTTTCACGCTCAGTACGATAATTTCGGAATCATAGGCGAGAGTTTCTCCCAATTGACGTAGTTTATCGCGGGTGAATCTCAGCCGAGAGAGGGCAGTAGTGCAACGGTTATAAAAGCTCTGCCAGGCTTCTTGGCTAACGCGCTACATGATCAACTAGATGGCATGGTGGGTTCGCCTGTGTGGCGAGACTTCGGCCTCTGAATGTGAAATTAGCACGCTATTAGCACATTAGCGAACAAATTGATTGCGGCAACCTTTTTTTTTTTTTTCGCGACCTCCACGTCTGTGACCTCGTGCGCGATTTGTTCGGAAAATCGAGCGATCGAGACACCTAACAGCGTCCGAAGCTTCGGTCATCGTTTTCGCAATGGCCATACAGGTGGCGAGCGCGAGGTGTGGCTCACCGTCCGAGCGATCGCTCTCTGCGGCCTGAAAAAGCGAGGGTGCCCCGTTGCCCAAGCAACCCGCACACGGCGTGGTGGAAGCTATGGCTAATAGACAAGAACCCACGGAAGAGACAGCGGTGCGATCCACACTTAAGTGGAGGGGGCTTGGTTCGGTCTACCTAGAAGGCCACCAGACAAGGGACCTTACAGAGGTCTTTCACGGAGCTAGCGCTGCCGCTGGTCCAGGCCATGCCGCTTTCGTTGTTGCCGAGAAACGGCGCTTGATGACTTAGTTCCGTTTTCGAAAGCGCGAGCAACCCTTTCGGTATGCATAGGCGCAGATTTCTCACGTATTGCTGAAATGCAGCACGGTTCACCTATCGGCGCAATTGGCGCAGCGGTGGCAGCATTGTTAATGCGAAACGCTCAAGGACGACGCAGACGGAATGCACGTATAATTTTGGCCCTTTCTGCTCTTCGTTGCTCGCGGAAGCTCGGGTCTTGCGAAGGTTTAAACCCTCATTTACATTGAGAAACTCACGAACGTACGTCAGGCCATTGGTCTTGCAATTGGCTAGAATTGACGTTGCTTCAGGCAGCATTAAGCCAACACGTGTTCCCCCCTTTCTCGTGCATCAACGCTTGACCGCATCAAATCACTTTTGCAAATATTACATGACTTGTAAAGGCATATTTACTTGTCCATGTTGTGTAATTCCGCTCTTGGACGTTCTTCAATGAACAACTCATTAACATGCGTTTCTTGGTCTAAATGCTATATAACGTACTATTTCTCTGGGTATTGCACATTTCAATGACATATATGCTCCTTGCAAATTCATTTGTGAATAATGTCCCCCTTTTTATTGCAATCAGCGTTCGCAGTTTCTGCGGTAACTTAGTTTCGTTAACAAATTGCAATAGTTCTATTTTCTCACGCACACAATTCAACGTCTCGCCTTACGTAATCTATGATAGAGCGCACAGTTTCAGTCGCACCGACATTTAGCAAGCACTGATTCGATACCTTAGGGAACGCGCAATTTGCGCCGCCTTTGACTCGGTATGTTTTTTGCTGCGTGACAACCGAGCTGTGCGGGAAAGCCAAACAGAAGCGACGGTTACCTGGCTTAGAGCAAAGAAGACGCACTCCTCTATTGAACACACCAGGGCGAACGCTTTGTTCGGCAAAGAAAGCCTTTTCGCTGACTCGGATTCATACAGGGCTTCTCCCGATTGTGTACACTGCAAACAACGTTCGCTTCGAATAGCGTGGTTACCACATTAGACGAAGGCTCATCCGCGAGATGCGTTATATATCGTAGGGAAAAAAATAATAATAATAAACATAGAAGTACGCAGCATAACTTTCTTCTCCGCAATTCAAACAATATTAAATTAACTGGACACGCAACAAAATGTAACACGAAAGCTTTGCGAAGAATACCATGGCTCTTAAGCGGCTCGCGCTTGCTGTATCGAGCACAGCAACTTCGGTGAAGAAAAGCTGCCGCTGTTAGTTCTATACAACGTCACAAAAAGGGTCAATAACCACTTTCTTGTTCAGGCAAAGAAAACTTAAAAGAAAAAAAGAAAGAAGGTACGATAATGTAGAAGCAAGGAGAGGAAAGGCCGGGAAGTCAACAGACATGCGTCCGGTTTGCTACCCTACAATGGGGGTAAGGAAAATGTAGTAGAACAGGTAAACAAAGAAAGCAAAGATCTGAATTTTTGTCTTGTACAACGACAAATTTTCACATTCTCCAACCTCGACTGAATTTTGTTAAACAACGTTATCTTTACTGGGTGACAAGAACCCACAGGAAAAGCCAGGCTTTCCTAATTTACCGCCTTTTTCGTTCGCAGCAACCCAGACTGATACGACAAGAAGACAAGAAACCAAAAAATAAAATAGAAATAGAAAGATAGAAAGTCCAATATAATCGGAACTTGACAACGTTGGCGCCGAAAGCAAGCACCGACAAGTCTCGAAAGAAAACCGACAATTTCCGAAAAGCCAAAGGAGCAATAAAAACGCGAGCGCGGGGGCACAAGATGTGTCCACTTAATTTACCTTTTCGTTACTCCTTCCCTCGGTCTCCGCACGAAGCCGTTTGCCGGCTCCCGACACCTGTTCTCGAAATTGTGAATATCCACTTACGGCGGGCCATTTTCACGGAAAGCCCTCCTTTACTTTGTCTCCATATAAGCGCACTTTATTTCCTCTGTCCTCGCCGCGGCTGGGCCCAAAGCGGCGGCGACGCCATACTTTCTTTTCACCTCGCGCAGTCGGTCGGTGGCAGAGCGGCCTAACGTCCTTTCCTCACAGCCGGCTGATGAGATTAAAAGGGTCTCTCTTAATGTCGTCATTGTACGTCCTCTGTTTCTTTCTTTCTTTCTTTCTTTCTCTTTTACAAACCAACGGCGACGCGGAGGCCTGACTCTCGCGGTTCAAGACAGCAAGAGAAAATGGAGTGTCAGCGCTACCGAGACGGCGTCGAAGGCTCGGCAGCGGGCCGCCTGCACAGAACGCTCCCTAACCCTTTCCCCCTTACCTTCGACGCCCTCTCCCACCGCCGCACAGCCGACGAGTGAACGGCGTGTCGCATCTAACGGCGACAATCTGTCACGACAAGATTTATTCGGAGCACCGTCCTTTCGTTTACCTGAATCCTTATCACTTACCGCTGGGTGAGCTCGGGCTTTCTTTTCACTCTATTTTTATAATTCCGCGCAGATACACTACTTTCATCTTGATTGATTCGTTTATTTAATCTATAGTGTTCAACTTTTATTTCTTAGGCTTAACGCTAATTCTACAAGACTATATGTAGCTGCACCTTCAACACTTGCCGGGGCTGCAAAATGTACGTTTCATTGCTCATTGCAAGTATAGACCTTTGCACTGAGGCTTCCACGGGCGCCACCATATTTGGACTACTGGCGCCGCCTAGCGTCTGCTTGGCGGCGATGCCATGCTGGACTGACGTTGCTCAGCCTCAGCCGGCTCAGCGCTGCTGTTGCTATCAACAAGCAGATCTAAAAACGTTGGTTGCTATCCATATCTGTGTTTCTCCGTATCTTCGGCCTTCACAGAGTCGTCTTGCCACTTTCGTGCTATTCTCACCAGAGTCAAGAGGCATCGGCTACGCATCGAGGCGGAAACTTTCCTGCTGGCAGCGGCCGTATACAACTGCGCGCGACTGCGCGCGACTGCCGGATGGCGAAGCGTCAGCTCAGCCCTGCAGCTGCTTTCACCTATGATTCTCTGTCTCTTAAGTCTCCTCAGCGTCGTTTTGGACCTTTAGTGCAAGTATCACCAGTGTTGAGAGGTGTCGCTTTACGCAGTAAGGCTAATACTTTCCTGTTTTGAGCGCCCATGGCTGCGAATCAGTCCTTGCGATTGCGGAACAGCGTCGACGTCAGCCACTGTCGGCTAGCCGCCTGACTCTGAGGCACCCGTCGATATCGGGCACCCATCGTCATATATGCATATTTACAACCCATGTAAATATTAGGGGCTGACGATGGAGACACACACACAGCGCACCTTGCCTTGCTCGCGTATCTGAGCTGAAGCATCGGCTCTGGATTCTCAGGTGTCCGCTTCCCGTCGATAAAATGAATCGAGCAGACGCGCGACGACTCCGTATAGGGACGAATCCCTTACGATTTACAGCGCTAATCCAGCGATAATTCAGTACCGCGTCGGCAGGAAACCGATACAACAGGTACATGTTGCAGCCGCAGTCCTCTTGCAGAACATTGTGCGTGCTGCACTGCACTTTTCTTGCTGCATTGCGCTTCTTCTGGTTGTTCGAACAACCATACACAGCGCAGTGCTTCCCGGACGTTCGCATAGCCTGTGCGGATAAGCTTAAAATCGCGAAAACGTCGTGTAGTCAATGCGGGAACTGCGCGCGTGACAGTCCAGCAAGAGAGAGCAACTATGAGACGCTAGCTACTCTCGCTACCGGGGGCCTGATATCCATTTCCAACTCTCTCGTTCGAGGCTTCCGGTGCAAAGGTCTTATATATAGTCTTCCGTAATCGCCCATAGTTCGACATGACGACCGTATACTTCATCCCGAAACAACGATTCTAAGCGAAGCATTAGGCCCTCAACAGCGCAGTCAAGTCAGAAGCTAAGACAAGCGGTGTACAACACCACCACTTATACTGTTATCTTGTTTTTCCAAGATAATTTACTACAACGTGAAACCACCCGTCCACACTTTACTATAACGGAAGCGAACTTCGCGAGACTGTGGTTACCTTGTCCATCCATTCGTTTATGTTGACGGCCACCATAGAGAATGCGTCCGGTATTAGGGGCGTAAGCGTGAGCGGCCAGATTGGTGGGGCCAGCTGGTGGCGCAGGGCTCAACAACATAAAAACAGAGCTAATTACTATATTCTTCTTAGCTGCTGGTGTAAATTTTCTACAGCGGCGTAATCGTGTTCACAATTACGTCACTGCCGAAAATTTGCACCAACAGCGAAGCAGAATATAGTAGGCTGCTGCAATTTTAGCTCTGTGTTTGTCTGGTTGAGCTCTACGCCACCAGGCGGCTGCACCGCTCCGGCCGCTCACGTTTACGCCCCCGACCATCCGGTAATCCGCCCAAACCACCCCCGTTTGCTGGAATAGCGGACACGCCAAAAGTCTCTAGTAGAGACTTTAGAGAGGTTTAGCTTGTCCGGTATTCCGGTAAAACGCAGGCGGACGGGGGCGGAGGCGTAAACGTGAGCGGTCTGCATGGTGCAGCGACCTGGTGGCGCTGCGCTCAAACAGATAGAAACAGCTAATATTGTATTAACCGAGTATTCTTCTTCGCTGCTAGTGTACATTTTGGCACTGGCGTAATCGTGTTGCTGCCAAAAATTTACACCCGCAACAAAATAAAATACACTTGGTTACTGCAATATTACTGTTTCTGTCTGTTTGAGCACTTTGCCGCCAGGTGGCTGCACCACGCAGACCGCACACGTTTACGCCTCCGCCCCAACGCCTGCGTTTTACCGGAACACCGGACAAGCTAAACCTCTATTTTATTTTGTCGTCATCAGGCCGTCTCCTTATGCTGAGCTTCACCATCGCCATAGGCCACATATAAGGAGAACTGTCCGCAACCGCCACCGCTGACATTCGAACTCATGTTGCTGCAGCAAGGGAGAGTTTTAGTTTGTCCCCTTTACCGGTAAACGCAGGCGGAATGGGCGTTTTACCGGAGGTGCGGAGGCGTAAACGTGAGCTGCCGCAGCGCTGCAGCGACCTGGTGGCACAGAGCTCAACCAGACAAACACAGAGGTAATATTGCACTAACCATGTCTATCCTTTTTCGCTGCTGGTCTAAATTTTCGCAGCTGAGCAATTGTTTCACGATTCGTAGCTTTTGGAAATTTACACCAGTAGCGTAGTAGAACACCGCTGGTATAGGCCCACAGTCGATCGGCTGTTAAAGGGAACCTAAGGAAAAAGTCATTCGAGGTCTAATCTTATCATGAGGAGACGACAAGGAAGTCAGAAAAGAGTCATAAACAAACTACACACAGAGACGCACGCAAAGGATCGTGCTGAAAGAAAAGAACGCGCACGGGTACACATTACAAAGTGACAACGTACAATACGGCGCAGCATAGCTATAACTGTTGGGAATCTACGTACACAGCGCACTTGGACCGTCTACTTGCCGCCACATCTACACCTGTCGGCTAGTAGCTTTTGAGCTCCGGGTTGCACTCGCATGCAGTACAAGCTCACGGACACGTGACCGAAAAAAAAAAAAAAACGTTTCAGTCACCGGAGCGTCGTGCCAATCCACGCTGGCGGCGAGCAGTCCTACGAATGCAAGGCGGTCTGCGCAAAGTGAAAACGGGACGCCCCCCCCCCCCACCCCCCCACCCTGGAAAGCGCGCGGAAGGCGCATCTTCCGCTGCGACGCACATAACTATCGCCGCGCCCTCGAGCGGCGGGAGACCGTTATGATTAACCCAATAATGGCGCACGTGACCTATGACAAGCGCCGCGTCGCTTAATGAACGCGATACGACGAAAAGAGCCGCGCGCACCGACGCCGCGGCTACGGTGGCTACATACCGCGGCTCCGCTTGGACACGGCAGTCACGCTTCTGCACCTATACGACGAGCGGCACGCGTTCTGCGTATACCTACAGGCAACGCGCACCTCAACCTGCGCTGGGCGCCGTCGAACGCGCTTCCCACGGCTTGGCCGCGTGAGGCGCGTCCAGGCGGCGACTAGAGCGCACGTGCATAAATTAAGCGTGTGCGTGCATACGCACGCGGCAAGTAACTGCCGAGGCCTAAAGCTCAGCATCGAGCCCGCCCCGAGAGACAATTACCGCGCTCTTGCTGCCAGCTTCGTATCCGGCTATACGCGCGGCGCTGACGGCGGCCTCGGCGTATATCGGATTAGAGCAACTTGTTAATAGGGTTATTTCGTTCCCTCGAAACTCAGCGCTCGCGCTTGTTTCCCACCGTAAGGACGCCGGGGAGAAAAGGGCCGTGCACATCGCTCGATGAGTACATGCGGCGAGCACTCGCTTTTCCAGGCAGCCCCACCTGCTCTGGAGCCCCCGTTCCGTCGCTGCTACTCTCCTGTTCTTTAAGGATGTTTGTCACTAATTCTACATTGCCCCAACATTCGCCGCTTTTAACTGACTCCCCGCCCTCCTTACAGAGCATACTAGATCCGTCAGGATTTTCAAAATGATGCGCCTTCTTGGAGCCAGGCGAACAAGAGAGAAAGGGAAGTGCGTATGTCTCGCTGCTGGCATGGAGCTCAAGCAGGCAAATCGATACAACGCAGGAAAGAAGCACGGTGCATGGCGTACAGAGCGCGCTAGTGGTATTCGCAACGACGCGAAGAAAATGAGTTCTATTATGAAACAATTCAGGAGGCGCCGTGCGAGCAGGCAAAAAGAAAACGCTCCTTGCGCAACACTTATAACCCGCGCGGCTCCCACAGGACGGATCAATCGTGAAATAGTGGCGCAATTCCTCGACAAACAGACGATACGCCCCTGGCTCGTCGCTGCACTGCAGGTTATTCGATCGTCTTTTCCTTTCCGTTCCTTTCCTTTTTTTTTCTTTTCTTCTTCTGGAACAACGCTGCGAAGCGCGAGAAGTTACCCTTTTCTGCGACTGTTTGCAATTATATAGCGACACACCCCGCGAAAGGTTTTTGTTCCACCGCAGTCGCCACAATCACGTCGCGCCCTCCCCTACTCCCCCTCCCCCCTTACGCAACCCAATTACGCAACCGTGCCATATGATTTACGACTGGCGACAAGAAAGGTGAAATAGGCGGGTTCAGAAACGCAAGGGGTCCGGCACAGCTTGCGAAACATGTTATGCTGCCTTCCACTGCAATTCCCGCCCGTTGAGCATGGCGCGGTGTTTCTCAAGACCTCGCTCCCAGCTCCCGTCACAGGGCGTATCGGCGATGAAGTTTGCTTCCTCTTTATTGCGATGACTCTAATCTTATAACGATCGTCTAACTTTAATGCGATATGGATTATATGGACACTCCAAGCAAATTTTTCTCATCGGCGGATCGGCGTGAGGGTCTGTGTATATTTAGATATGTATGCTATATGCCACGTCTTGCTATATGACATGCGGTATATACGCGTTATATTTCCACACCATTCTATCACTAAAGTTGCTCATGCCAGGTCTTGGATTCTTGACAAAATAATTCCTCAGTATTTTGAATATGGCTGCCCACAAACAATGTGGTGAAACAAAAAAACACCGACACCGCATGCCATTCACCTGAAATCTTCGCGGAGTTAAATACGTATTAAAAGTTCTAAACAACAACACAGTTCAAACCTGAAAACTAGGCAATTTCAATGGCGCGGCTATGCACTACCTTCGGGATCAGCACAGAAAAAGGTTTGACACATATCCGATACGTAAAGGTGGTGTTAAAGTCGCTAAGAAATACGTTTACTTTAAACATAAACCCAATTGTTCTGTGGCAGGGATCAAACAGAGTACCCTTGCACAACAGCTCGATTTAACTTAATTAGCTTACGTTTACTTCAATTCATCCTGCCACTATAGCTACAAGTCTTACACTTCTTGTATTATTGTAAGATGTCGCTATCGCATTCATTGTTTCTCCTTTATGGCGAAACTGTGACATTTTGATGACCATAACGCGTACTAGGAGTCCTGAAGCACTTTTGGAGAAATTGTTCTATCACGCAAGTTCCCACCTGTGGAACTTGTGCAAAACGTAATTTCCTGAGTTTACTTTTACGTTTTTGCACGTTATAATTTGCTTTACAATCTGAAGCCTTTTGTCCGACGCCTATTTTGAGTCATATATGCCTTCGAAATGCGTAGTCATACAAAAATTTGCTCGCTATAGCAAGTTATGCAAAATGATTTGCAGTGCTTTCTGTCATCTTGTCTAAAGCCCCTGGCCTGTCACATGTCCAATCACACAAAACCGATGAAACGAGGAAAACGACGCAAAGGCACGCATCGAAATATTGGAGGCAGTAACCGTTGTTTGCCCAGCGCATGCTAGATGGCGCCTATATACCGTGCTCCGTCAAATACGAAGGGCTCATTAAGGCCTGCATAGTACCGGCCTGCGCCTTGCTACAGCAAGTTTGTCAATGTGCACCCGAAGCAGCGCTCAGTGATGAGCAACAGATACGTCCAGTGGCACCATATGCAAGAGATACCTCGACTTGCTGCCACAACTTCTTTCGGTAGCAGTGTTCTTTTTTTTAAATCATATGTTTTTGTCTCTCTAAGGGAATGATAATGACGCTGAATCGAGTGATGCTAAGCACGAGCTTTAATGTTCTACAGCAAGAGGGCGACGAGGAACAAGCAAAAACAGAATTTTCGTCCCTGTTCCCAAGACCGAAAGCTGTCAGCAGAAGCATGCCCAAAACCAAGCGCTGCCTACGTAAATGAGCATTTGGGACCTGCAGGCGGATGCGCTAATCACTGCGCTATCCCGTCACTTTTGAACAAACTTCTGCATCGGAGGCTTTTCCCAACCGACTCCGACCAACGTAGGTGTCCCGAGCATCTGACCATCCGGACCAGGACGAATTTTTCCTCAACTAAATAGCGTTGTTTCTGGGAAACCCGTGCGGGTTTCCTTCATAGCTTACGGGTGGATGTCAATACGGGTGGGTGTCAATTTTTTCCTTTCATCTGTCTTTGACTGCCAGCTACCAATCCGAAGCAGACCAACGACGAAGTATATTGGCAGAACTTCCCAATTATATGCGCCTGACCGCTTATGATCAAATGAAGCGCAGGTTTGCTTTAAATTCCGCTTCTTTTTTTTTCCTGCATATGCTGTGCCACGGCTATGTCCCAAATTAGCTAACGAACCTTGAATGTAGCAAGCCGGCGCACTGAAAGATGTCAGGCTGATAGAGCGGCGCTCATGGTTACCACGTCCCTGCAGTAGGCAAATAGCTTTTAACTAAGCGCGTTAGCGGCGCGCACCGTTGCGGGGTAACGATGTAAGCCCGAGCAGCACGCGATCTTCCCATTTCTGCCGCCCTCTGAGCACGCATAGCGTCTAGGAGAGACGAGTGGCTCCGTTGAATATAAATACAGAGTAAGCGTCAATGGAAATTATACAAGCAGTTTCGTTAGTTGAAAAAAGACGCTCAGCATTTGCAGTTTTGCGATTAAAACGAGCATAAGAACGTACAGTAAATAGCAGGGCGCAACTTATTCAATAATCTGTGCAACAAAAGACAGCTGGCTTAAATGTGACGCGCGTGTCATATCAGACACGACGGCGAGGCGTAGCCACTGCAACGCGCAAACATGCGTAGGACGCACGAGTTTGCGGCGGTATAGATATTGTCACGTGGTCGAGACTTCAAAGAACACAGTAGCAATACTGTGAACGACAAAACTAACTTTTATTGGGCGAACCTGTGCCCACAAAATAGGCTACACTTAAGCACAACGATAGCGGCGAACACGGTCGGCGATCGTCGAAAATCTGATCAGCGGGTCCAGCGCGTCAGCTTTTATACAGCAGTCATCGAATGTTCCAGACTAATCGTTGGGACCCGCGTGCCTTCCACAAAGTTCTACACCATTCGCGTCACGCGATGAAATCAGAAAACACAAGGCTCGGCGACAACATACAGCGGATAGAAGCATCGATAACTTTCCAGAAACTTCGGATACATGCAGGCGCGTCCCGCGCTGTGCGATAAGATTTGTTAGGCGGCGAAACGTGGTCGCCCGATAAATATAAGTACACGTGTCAATACCCCCCCTCTTAAAAAGCATCGACCCGATGCTGCAAACAAACGAAAGTAATAAGGAAAAGCACTCGTAGCAAAGAAGACAACAAAATAAGGAAGTTCGTCAGCGTCCGTAAAAGGGTTTAAGGCGCACCACGTGGACCACTTCAGATCGTGCGCGGCGCCGCTGTGAATGCGAAATGCCGTCTGGCACGACCTCATAGTCCAGTGCGCCAATACGTCGGATAACCTTGTAGGGTCCGAAATAGCGTCGCAGTAGCTTCTCACTTAGTCCTCGTCGGCGTATCGGGGTCCATACCCAAACACGGTCGCCGGGCTGGTACTCGACGAAGCGTCGTCGCAGGTTGTACTGTCGGCTGTCGGTACGCTGCTGGTTCTTGATCCGTAAGCGGGCGAGCTGTCGAGCTTCTTCGGCGCGCTGGAGATAGGAAGCGACGTCAAGATTTTCCTCGTCAGTGACGTGCGGCAGCATAGCGTCGAGCGTCGTCGTCGGGTTCCTGCCGTAAACCAGCTTAAATGGCGTGATCTGTGTTGTTTCTTGTACCGCCGTGTTATAAGCGAATGTTACGTACGGCAGGACCGCATCCCACGTCTTGTGCTCGACGTCGGCGTACATTGCTAGCATGTCGGCGAGGGTCTTGTTCAGGCGCTCCGTGAGACCATTCGTCTGCGGATGGTAGGCAGTTGTCCTCCTGTGACTTGTCTGGCTGTATTGCAGAATGGCTTGCGTGAGCTCTGCTGTAAAAGCCGTTCCTCTGTCGGTGATGAGGACTTCTGGAGCACCATGTCGCAGCAGGATGTTCTCGACGAAAAATTACGCCACTTCGGCTGCGCTGCCCTTCGGTAGAGCTTTAGTTTCAGCGAAGCGGGTGAGATAGTCCGTCGCTACGACGATCCATTTATTTCCGGAAGTTGATGTCGGAAACGGTCCCAACAAGTCCATCCCGATCTGCTGAAAAGGTCGGTGAGGAGGCTTGATCGGCTGTAGTAATCCCGCTGGCCTTGTCGGTGGTGTCTTGCGTCGCTGACAGTCTCGGCATGTCTTGACGTAACGGGCGACATCGGCGGTTAGGTGCGGCCAGTAATACTTTTCTTGTATCCTCGATAGCGTTCGGGAGAAACCGAGGTGCCCAGCGGTCGGATCGTCATGTAGGGCGTGCAGTACTTCTGGACGCAGCGCCGACGGAACAACAAGAAGGTAGTTGGCGCGGACTGGTGAGAAGTTCTTCTTCACGAGTAGGTTGTTTTGAAGCGTGAACGAAGATAATCCACGCTTAAATGCCCTAGGGACAACGTCGGTGTGCCCTTCCAAATACTCGACTAGGGCTTTTAGCTCCGGGTCCCCTCATTGTTGTTCGGCGAAATCTTCCGCGCTTATTATGCCAAGGAAGGCGTCGTCATCCTCGTCATCTTGCGGCGGCGGGTCAATGGGGGCGCGTGATAGGCAATCGGCATCTGAGTGTTTTCGTCCGGACTTGTATGTTACAGTGATGTCATATTCTTGTAGTCTGAGGCTCCACCGTGCCAGCCGTCCTGAAGGGTCCTTTAAGTTAGCTAGCCAACACAACGTGTGATGGTCGCTGACCACTTTGAATGGCCTGCCATATAGGTAAGGGCGAAATTTCGCTGTAGCCCAAACGATGGCGAGGCATTCCTTTTCGGTTGTAGAATAATTGCCTTCCGCTTTTGACAACGACCGGCTAGCGTAAGCTATCACGTGTTCATGTCCATCTTTTCTCTGGACTAGGACGGCACCGAGGCCTAGGCTACTGGCGTCAGTGTGAATTTCGGTATCGGCGTGCTCGTCGAAGTGCGCAAGTACGGGCGGTGACTGCATGCGTCGTTTGAGTTCTTGAAATGCGTCGGCCTGCGGCGTTTCCCACTTGAACTCGACATCACATTTGGTTAGATGGGTTAGCGGCTCCGCGATGCGTGAAAAGTCCTTGACAAAGCGCCTGTAGTAGGCACACATGCCAAGGAATCTACGCACTGCCTTCTTGTCGATGGGCTGCGGGAACTTTGCGATGGCAGCTGTCTTCTGCGGGTCGGGGCGGACTCCAGATTTGCTGATGACGTGGCCTAAAAATAGAAGCTCCTGGTAAGCGAAGTGGCACTTTTCCGACTTCAGAGTAAGTCCTGATGACATGATGGCCTCTAGTACTGTTGCAAGCCGCCTAAGGTGATCGTCGAAATTGCCGGCGAAGACAACGACGTCATCCAAGTAAACGAGACAGGTCTGCCACTTCAATCCTGCTAAAACCGTGTCCATCACCCGTTGGAACGTTGCGGGCGCCGAGCACAGTCCAAATGGCATAACCTTGAACTCGTAGAGGCCGTCCGGGGTGATGAAGGCGGTCTTTTCGCGATCTCTTTCGTCGACTTCTATTTGCCAATAGCCAGACTTGAGGTCCATCGACGAGAAGTATTTAGCGTTGCAGAGCCGATCCAATGCGTCGTCTATCCGTGGGAGGGGGTATACGTCCTTCTTCGTGATCTTGTTCAGACGACGATAATCGACGCAGAAACGTAGGGTTCCGTCCTTTTTCTTCACCAGGACAACAGGGGACGCCCACGGGCTTTTCGACGGCTGGATGATGTCGTCGCGCAGCATTTCGTCGACTTGTTCTCTTATAGCTTCACGTTCTCGCGGCGAAACTCGGTAAGGGCTCTGGCGGAGTGTTCGAGTGCACTCCTCGGTGATTATGCGATGCTTGGCGACTGGTGTTTGTCGAATCCTCGATGATGTCGAAAAGCAGGCTTTGTATCGTCGGAGCAGACTTCTGAGCTGTTGCTGCTTGCCCATGGGGAGACTTGGATTAATGTCGTAGTTTGGTTCGGGAACCATGGTCGTCGGGGCAGATGCGGCGGAATCCGAGAGGACAAACGCATTACTGGTTTCCAGAATTTCCTCAATGTACCCGATCGTCGTGCCCTTGTTGATGTGCTTGAACTCCTGGCTGAAGTTTGTCAGCAACACTTCAGTTTTCCCTCCATGCAGTCGAGCGATCCCTCTTGCGACGCAAATTTCACGGTCTAGCAATAAACGTTGGTCGCCTTCGATGACGCCTTCTACGTCAGCGGGTGTTTCTGTGCCGACCGAAATAACAATGCTGGAGCGAGGCGGGATGCTCACTTGATCTTCGAGCACACTCAAGGCGTGGCGACTACGAGGGCTCTCCGGCGGTGTCGCTTTATCTTCCGACAGCGTTATAGACTTCGACTGCAGGTCGATGATTGCGCCGTGTTGGTTCAGGAAGTCCATACCGAGAATGACGTCTCGTGAACACTGTTGGAGGATAACGAAGGTGGCAGGGTAAGTCCGGTTATGAATAGTTATTCTTGCCGTGCATATTCCAGTCGGCGTGATGAGGTGTCCTCCAGCGGTCCGAATTTGAGGGCCTTCCCATGCGGTCTTAACTTTCTTCAACTGGGCGGCGATGTGTCCACTCATTACGGAGTAATCAGCCCCTGTGTCCACTAAGGCGGTAACTGCGTGGCCGTCGAGAAGCACGTCGGGGTCGGTGGTTCTTTGTCTGGCGTTGCAGTTAGGTCTTGGCGTCGGATCACGGCTGCGTCGCGTTAAACTGAAGCTGGAACGTCGCGTCGTCACGTAGTCTTTTGTCGGTGTAGTCTTGGCTTTCTGACTTCGTCGGGACGGCGGCGTGTCATTATTATGTCGTGGAGATGGTCTCTTCGGCGTCTCTGTCGGCGTCGGAGGATATTCGTCAGTTCGACGAACAGCAACCGCACCTCCATCGGTTGCTGCTTTTAGTTTTCCGGATATGGGCTCGCAGACCGGCCCCGGGCTGGGCCAGTGTATGGTCGGCGCTGCGGCGACAGGTAACGGCCTGGTGACGGCGAACGGGACGGTCGTCGAGGGCTCCACTGAGTGGCGGCGAGGTAGTCGGCGATATCGCGAGGTCGTTCGCCAATCTGTGGTCGCGGCGCGTTCACGGCGAACCCTCGGAGTCCCATCTCCCGGTATGGGCATCGGCGGTAGATGTGCCCGGCTTCTCCGCAGTGATAGCAAAGCGGGCGATGGTCAGGGGCGCGCCAAACGTCAGTCTTCCTTGGAATGCCGCGTGGGGTGACGGGTTGGCGTGCTGGTGGCGGGGTTGGTGGTGGACGACGGAACTGTGTCGTCACTGGGCCCTGCCGTGGGCGCGGAGGGGGAACGTGACGGCGGGCTGCAGCGGCGTATGTCATCGCTTGCGGCTGAGGCTGCGGCGATTCAGGGGCTACTCTGAGTTGTTGTTGGAGCTCCTCACGTACGGCGTCGGCAATCGAAGCCACTTGAGGCTGCGGTGACGGGAACAGCTTTTGTAGTTCCTCCCGCACGACCGCTCGGATAGTCTCGCGCAGGTCGTCGGTGGCCAGTGACTGAATTCCTGTGTAGTTGGTAGAGTTCGTGCGGCGGTTGAATTGCCGGTTCCGCATTTCGAGTGTCTTCTCGATGCTGGTGGCCTCGTGAAGAAACTCTTCTACGGTCTTCGGTGGACTTCGTATCATTGCGCCGAAAAGTTCTTCCTTCACGCCACGCATGAGAAGGCGGACTTTCTTCTCTTCGGGCATATCCGGGTCGGCGTGGCGGAACAGGCGGTTCATTTCTTCCGTGAATATGGCGACGTTCTCGTTAGGTAGCTGCACTCGGGCGTCCAGCATAGCTTCGGCCCTTTCCTTGCGCACGACGCTTGTAAAGGTGCGCAAGAAGCCGCTACGGAACAGGTCCCACGTTGTCAAGGTCGATTCCCTGTTCTCAAACCAAGTTCTCGCGGCGTCTTCTAGGGCGAAGTATACATGCCGCAACTTGTCGTCGGAGTCCCAGTTGTTGAAAGTCGCGATTCGCTCGTACGTCTCCAGCCAGGATTCCGGGTCTTCAGTTGCTGCTCCATGGAAGGTCAGTGGGTCCCGAGGTTGTTGCAGGACAACGGGGGTCGCTGGGGCAGCCATTGGGGTTGTCTTGGCCACGATCTTCTTGGTCTTCTCAGGTAGAAGTCCGTGTTCCGGGGGCAGCTGTTGTAGACGACGGCTTACTCGATGGTCCGTGACTACGTTGGTGCTCTCTTTACGGTCCGGGCTTGGATCACGGCTTGTCGGCGGCGTCCGGTACATGGACCAAAAGCACCTCCACCAGATGTCACGTGGTCGAGACTTCAAAGAACACAGTAGCAATACTGTGAACGACAAAACTAACTTTTATTGGGCGAACCTGTGCCCACAAAACAGGCTACACTTAAGCACAACGATAGCGGCGAACACGGTCGGCGATCGTCGAAAATCTGATCAGCGGGTCCAGCGCGTCAGCTTTTATACAGCAGTCATCGAATGTTCCAGACTAATCGTTGGGACCCGCGTGCCTTCCACAAAGTTCTACACCATTCGCGTCACGCGATGAAATCAGATAACACAAGGCTCGGCGACAACATACAGCGGATAGAAGCATCGATAACTTTCCAGAAACTTCTTTTACATGCAGGCGCGTCCTGCGTTGAGCGATAACATTTGTTAGGCGGCCAAACGTGGTCGCCCAATAAAGATAAGTACACGTGTCATTACCCCCCTCTTAAAGAAAAGCATCGATAACTTTCCAGAAACTTCGGATACATGCAGGCGCGTCCCGCGCTGTGCGATAAGATTTGTTAGGCGGCGAAACGTGGTCGCCCGATAAATATAAGTACACGTGTCAATATATAATTAAAGGGATACACCGTTCGTCAGACTTCGCAGCGGAGGAAAGTCTTCAAGATTTGGAATCTGCTAGCGCAAGGCACAGGGCAGGAAAGAAGTTGCGAGCTCACTCTTTCCACCTTGCTGAACGACGCGTGCTTCGTTCTGCGAACGCGTTCTCCTTGCATTTAGCTTGAGTCGAGGCTGGAGCGGTCCGCCGAAGCACTCGAATTAAAACGGCCTACCCTCCGGAGCACTCTCCGAGCACAACTTGCCAACTAAACGTTGACTACAGTAACGAGCATTAGAGGATCGCCCGTGGTGTCCACTCGGGTAATCGGGTAATATATCACGTGGAATCGGTTTACTGTTCTGCAGCATGCCACGCGTGTTTGAGGTGGTGCCGTCGAGAGTGGTCCAACCACGCTACTGGTTTGAGATTGGTTCTTGATGGCCTTACGTGCTAGCCGGCACAAGACCAGCGACCACAGAATCAATTTCGATGACGCAATAACGCTAAACAGGTAGGTTTCGTTAAGGAAGTCGCACGGGCATGTATTTTCTACATGCTGTCGTTGCGCGTTAGACGATGACTTGAAGTGCTGCACGCGAACTGAGTGTGCGATTGTCGTACGAATCACTGATGCACTCAAGTCACCAGTGCTCAAGATGCTCCTTATGGGACCTCCTCGAGCGCTGTACAGAGCGCCGTACGAGGAGCATTGTAGCGTAAGAATTTTTTAAAAGGGCTTGGTAATAGCGGACACAAAGCCAAACGAATCGTTCCGAGGCGATTGTGCAAGCATACCCTCCTCGCAAAGAGAAGCTTTCTCCCCTTGCCTCGGCCAGCGTCCGCAAGCAAGGCTGGTCGTCTCGATTCTGGCTGATCGGAGCCGACTGCCAATGTGACGTTTGCGTCACTACTCCCCCTCCATTATTTTTTTCTCTCTCTCTCTCTCGACGTGGCGCGTTTACGGTGTCGCGTCGGCGCTGGCTGTTCGTACTCTGCAGGCACGACCTGTGTTGTGTGGAGCGAGGAGACGGACTTTTCTAATGAAGAGGGCGCGAGGGCTTCAACTAGAATTTTTGGTTGTTTTCACGCCACAAGTCGATGTACAGTTGGCATACGGGATCGTCACCACGTGATGTATACCTACGTATCGCTCGTGTTTGCTTGCAACGTCCAAAGCTTATGAGGAGCCTTTAAAATGTGAATGTGACCGCGTAGTCTCATTTTAACAGGTACCGCCAGACGACCTCTTACAGACTAGAGGCGAGATGAAGCAACGTCCCTTTTTTACTTGCATACACTATTGCACGCGTTGCATTCCCTACTTTTCGCGGCTGCATCTGCGTACGTTGACACAAGATCAGCGTGCACCGCATGCGAAACGAACGGTGAAAAAAAAAAACGGCCGATTCCTCTCAATCGAAAACGAGCCGAGAGCCGATCCATTTCGTCCTCTAGCGCAATCCCAGGAAGTGTCGAGACCAAAACTAGAACAAAAACAAGGGCGCGAAGAACACAAAGCAGTCAGCTGACCGGGGAAAAAGAAAGAAAGAAAAGAGATCGGCTGTGAGGATTGGAACGGGTGGCTTTTGGCTGCGTGAACGCAATAAAAAAAAAAGAAAATGCTGAGCGGGGGAAAAAAATCGAAAGTTGGGAATACAACTCTTCGGCAGCACTGCTTCGTGAGCGATTCACACCTCTCGGGTTCAAAAGCCCGCCTCCGTTCCTGTTCTTACATATATATTTTCCCTTTGCCCGTAACACTTGTAGCTTTGTTCTTTTTTCTCTCTCTCTTGGGTGTTCTTGTGTCAGAATTCTGGCCGGAGAGCGTTGCGCCCGGGCCGAAATTGATTTCGAAGGGCTGCAGCAAAGTAGGAATCGAACGAGAAACAGAACTGGGGATCTGCGCTGAGACAACAGCAGCCACGAGAAAGGAAACGCGGGGAGCGAATGAAGGAAACGTGGAAGAGACGGAGGTGCGGGCACGCGTTACGGAATACAAAGAAAGTGCGCGCTCATGGAGATCAGAAAACGTGAGGTGCGAGAGAAGTAAATAGCGTACAATAAGAGCCAGCGTCGCCTGACCCCCTTTGAGAAGCTTTATAGCAATGTTAAAGCATGTCGCTACGTTTGAAACACCGTTGCTGAATTGCGACCTTGCTCGCTTTACCTGCGCAAAGCGCGCAGTGAGGTCCACTGTTAAAAGGATCATGGTAAGGTGCGGCTCTCACTTCGCAGGCGCTCGGGAGCGTCGGTAGAAGAAACGTCAATGCACTGCACAGCTATGCGGAAAGGTGCAGGCGCTGGCAACGACGAATGATCGGCTGCAAAGCTGAGAGGGAAAAATTCGCCCGTGCGCTACCTTCACGTGTTCTCTTTAACAGTTGACCGCACTGCACAGAGTCCGCAATATCCAAATACATCTAACAGTAATGCTTACGCACGTAAAACGGCATTGACAATTAGGCATTTTTGTACGAAACATAACCTGTGGAGATTTCGTTCTCGACGGTGGTTAGAAATCGAGCAGTTTAGCCTTTTCATACCCAACGTCCTCCATAATAATTCGCAACACTGAACGGTTGCCTTCCAGTTACCTTCACTGAATGACTGAGAGAACAGGTAGCGCTTATGTGGGGCTGACTCCTCGACACAATTAGAGACCCCCACATGAGCAGTGATGAAGAACTCGGGCGCTCGGGCACCACCCCGAGAACTCCTGGCAGGTACGAGGAGCATTCTACCGTAAGAATTTTTGAAAAGGACTTTGTAATAGCGGACACAGAGCCAAACGAATCGTTCCGAGGCGATTGTGCAAGTAGGCTGGCGACCCTCGGCGCAAGAGAAGCTTTTTCCCCTTGCCTCGGCCAGCGTCCGCGCGCAGGGCTCCTCGTCTCGACTCTCGCTGATTGGAGCCGCAAACTCGAAGACCACCGAGCTTGCATGTAACGGCAGACGCGCCCCTGTCCGCAGCGCCATCAATCGGAAACCAGGGCATACAAGAAGCCCCGGCTAGCGCGAGCCCTCCGCAAGCGCTCTCTGACTGTGTTTGCCTTTATCCTATAGTGCACTTTTGCACATTTGCCTTGCGAACCTATGAGAGCAGCTGAAGAGAACACGTTGCTAGACTAGCACTTGGTTAAATGTTTGCAGATTCATGCAACAATAGCGCCTGTTCCCGAGTCTTTCTTTTCGTCTTCGTTCAAGAGCGTGCGCACATTAAAACCTGCGAAACCACGAACCTAACGGAGAGAATGTGCTCGCGCTTTAAACACGGCGCGAAGAACGAATCAAAACACGATGGTGTTCACAAGCGCTGTTCACAGAGAAACGCGATTTCCATTCACGCCAAAGCATACTTCGGCAGCACGGACCTCCCTTGCGAAGACCTGCACGGCATGAGCGGTTTAAGTAACAATAATAACGCTAAAAATTAGAACAAAGGGCTACAATACTCCTAACTATATCAGGATTTCCTCATCATAACCACGCCAAGAACCCAAGTACCACGCGTACGGCCTTATGCAATGAAAGTATACAGAAAGAAAGGACCGCCGAGAGAGCCATCGAGGAGCGGAAAAACTTGAGCGTCAGTGTCTGTTGACACCATATCGGATAGAAAAAAAAAGAAGAAAATCGTAACAGAGTCACCGACGATTGCGATACTCCCTAATGAGAAATTTGAGCGGAGCTCTTTAGGTGGCTTGAGTTCCGCTGGTTGCGTGGCACATCGTTCAGAAAGGAAGCGTGGACACTAGAACGCGTGTCTCGCGCGGTGCGCAATCTGTAGCGGCCGCTGCGCATGCGCAGTGGGTCCGAAGCCCGCGCCACCCCTAGCTTTTCATATATGGTATCAGTGGAAGTGCCCGCCGCATGCCTTAGTAATGACGTCATCGGCGACCGGATGACTGCGCATGCGACTATGGCGCCGTCTCGTAGCGGGTCGCCGCGTCGAGCACATCTCGTGCGGCACTCCGCTTTCCTCCTCCCCATATCGACTCACTCTCCTCCGCTTTCCTCCCCACGTTTTCGCTGTACCCTTCTCCGCTTTCCTCCTCGCGCTTTCTGCGCTATCACCGTCTTTCATCAACCGCTGCGCTCCGCTCGTTCGCTCTACCGGTTACACCGAGACCGAGGCCGTCGCTCAACGCAGGAACGGGGGCCTAAGAGCTGTGCTCTAAAGAAGTCGCAGTTCCGCCCTAAAGGCGAATCATCGATTGCAATAGCAAATTAGTAGACAGCTATACAAAGTAAGGCTAGTAGTTATATTGGCCGTAGTTACATAAACTTCTAAGCATAGGCATACTAACTAAATTACCAACCATGGTGCCACGAGGGCACAAGCAAACATGAACACATCTAACTCGATGACCGCGCACTGCGGGCAGCGGTCCGGCCGGGCGCGCGCGATCTCCCGGCGTAAAACGCCACCCCCCCCCCTTTTCCCTAAGCTTTGCGGGCGACGGAGGGCCACAGGGGAGGGCGGCGCGACACCTCCTCGCTTCCTCCTCCGTTGCGTGCGCGAGACTGGGCCGCGATCGCCGGCTTACCCTCACACGTTTTCACTCGCACATACAGCATAGGGCGTGCGGCGTCGATTTTATCCCCCTTGGACTTTATGCGCTGGAGGGTCTATAAATTTGCTATCGCAATAAAAAAAATCCAAGGTGAGCAGGAAAAAAGGCAACGGGAAACAGACGCGCCAGGACGGCTACAACGAGGACCACGCAGGCGATAGAAGTTACGACATAGCACCATCATCTGGTCCACGCTCTTTAGTTCTCAGCTACCCCAGCATTTAACCCAATCACGTGAGAGACAGCCATTCGCTCACCTTATCCTGTCTGCTCTTTGGAGTCGCCTCTCTGCTTCTTCTCGGTATAGCTCGCAAACGAAAAATGCCCGCCCAGAATCAAACAAAAAGAGAGAAGAGGCCCGCGCTGCCCAGAAGGGGACGCGTCCGTCTGCGTCGGTGGTGGACATCGACGCCACCGCAACCGGCCACGCTGGCTGCACAGATCACCAAGCAGAAAACGAGGAACCGAGCGTGCCGGGCCCGTGCAGAAACCACACAGACACTCGATTTGCAGCGGGCGAGAAGAACAATGGGCCGAGAGAGCGCCACAATAAGAAGAAGCGCCGCCGGATGCGTGGGACGATGTCATCATCGCCGCGCTGCTGCCACCACAGCGAGTGGAACGCGTCAGCGCCATGGTCATCATCGGCCGGCAGAAGTCTGGCGCCCCCTTTCGCGCGCGAGGCGAAGCACTCGAAGCGACTACAAAAAGAGATTCTCGCCGCGCGACGGTTTTTTCCTCCGCACTTGCCGGTTTGCGGGAGCGAAAGGCCGGAAAATGCGCTATCCACTTCGCCTTCGCGGGATGACAAATGGTCGCGCGCCTCAGTAACGTAGGTGCGGCAACGTCGGCTCCCCAGCCGGCGAAACGAACGCCCCCCTCTGCCGCAGAACAATAGCGGCGTTCCGGACAGCATTGACGTTAAATCCGGCGCGAACCCCGTCTACGCTGCACAGGCAGTCCTCGGTGGGGATTATCCAGCAAACCTAGGCGTACCCTCGTTCGCACAGCCGAGTGTTTCCATAATGGTTAAACTACAGGACCACAGCTAAGCCAAGAGAACGGCTGCTTCAGCGCTTCTAGTGCACGCTTCGGATGGTTCCACGCCAACGTTTTCTTCATTCTCGCTAGTCAAAGTGGTTAAATTGAGATCCCGATCTCATTTGCATAAAACGCATGTTAAGACAACGTTGTACATGCAGACGTCAAATGGCTCGCCTTGTTACGAGAACGCTGCAAAGGACTGGCATCGGTGCGGTGAAAAGGGGGCGTCAGATAGATGGAAGAGGAATGGCAAAAACAACTTGAAACGGTGGTACAATAAACGCGGAAGTAAAAAGAAAAGAAGAAAAGAACAAGACAGTCAACCGAGGCGCTTAGCTAGAAAACGAGTTTTCGGCAACATATAGCGCATCAAGAGATATAAAGCGGCACGGCAACGGTAACTTCGTATTACCTCTGACACGCAGTTTTTGTCTCGTTCGTAATTTTTAGGTCGACAATCTTTTTCCTTGTCCCAACTGTACAAAGAGACGCCGTACGAACTTCATTAGAAGTCAACTGCAGCGAAACATTGCACTCATAAAAAGGCTTAGTTTCAGATAATGCAAATACAGAGAAGCAACCGTGTTTTAAATAACTTGTCATAACATGCTGCCGTATTCACGTCACATCAATTGCCGGAAATGGCGCAGTATCTACAAACCTAAGCGGCTAAGCGGTATCACCTCCGAGATCAGCGGCGCATCCGCAGTGTACTGAATCTTTCGAAGGACGTCGTCTAGGACTGGCGCCTTCTCCGCTAACCACCAAGTGGACATGTCAGCTGCTTGGGTACTGCTTAAAGGCTGTTGACAAGAAAATCTGACAATTACCTGCCCTTCAGCTTTGCCGTGATCGCTTTAACTGCTCTTTATAACCAGTTTAGCAAAAGTGAAATTTGCAGTTGGCCTTTCAGGACAGCGTCTGGGCAATGGCCGTTTAGTGTTGCTGCGCTCGTCGTCCTTTGTGCTCCACGGGGAGAACAACGCCCAAGCTAGTAACTAGCCCACCAAAAAGAACCGTAGTAGTGGTTGCGAAACGATATACCATAGCGTGCACAAAAGAAGCTGTCGGTTTCATAAAAAGGCTGTTGACACTAGTCTACTCACAATCTTTTTGAGAGCCAAAGGAATCAAATGACAGCAGGTCGTGTCGCTGCCCAACTCACCTGGAAATCGAAGAAAGAAAAGAAAAAAGGAAACGCCACGATTAGTCCAATAAACAAACATGCTGTTGATATCTACAAAACGCTTGCCACAACCCCTCTACGGTACGGTGATGTCATTACAACAACGGTTTGTACTGACAGCAATACCACCAAAAACGGCTGCGTTTCTGCTTCAGCAGGCAATGTAACCGTTATTCTATCTCGGGCAAACGTTCCGCAAAGTATGGATTTAGCCTCGTTTGAAACACCACTACAATATGGTAATCAGACACTGGGAACCTGTCTGAGAGAATGAGAAAAAATATCTATCATTGGATCGATTGCCTTAAACGATAAAGTCTGTATATCTTGTGACAACCGAAACCACTGTCTTGTGGCGGCAATCGACTTCATCCAATGACTGCACATTTCCTCATCTCTACCCACCACCGGATACCCTGCGAAGCGAGACTGTGTTTCCCATCCATCGGCACCCACTCTTTTACTCTAAGCTACCACCAGTTATGTGGTCTACGCAATACTATTACCTGTCGAGCAGGATTATTTCCTCTTAAGCTCATCTAGAATTATATGTACCCTCTTTAACATTACGTAACCTCTTAAATGGACACTGAACCATTTTAGACGGATAGAACATTCTTTACAAACTTCAATTTCTATTATTCTTATTTCAATTTTTCTGTCATCGATTTTGCGATAATAGGTGGATCATTAGAAGAGAAAACGAAAGTCAAAGTTAACTGTTCTTTCTTCTTTAATTTCGCCCCGAAGCTCCACGCCATACGTCAGTGTGACGTGACGGATTTCAAAGTAATTCTTCGTATTTGGGTCATTGTTGCTAGGCAGATGTTTTAGAATACAATGTACCCCACATTCACTGACGAAAGAAAGCAGGCCCAAGAAGACAGCGTCAAAGTTAATGGCGCCGCCTGTCTTTCGTTTTCGCGCCGTTTTCTAGCTTGCGAAGCATCTTTCAAGGTGAGAGTGAATTTTCTGGCACTGTAGAAAGGTAATTTACTCATACAACTCGTCTCAACTACAACTACAACTGTCTATTTGTCTCGTTAGCTGGTTTACAATGCTACAGCCTTGCTACACTAAGTGAAAGAAGCTGACCATTTCAATACATGCTGCTAAATTTCAGAGAAGCGGGCCAACGTAACGTCACCCGCCAGTTCGCGTGCTCTTTCTGAACAGCGCACCGTAACACAGAGATAAAATAGCTTGCCCGGTATGCCGGTAAAACACAGACGGGGCGGGGCGTTGGGGCGGAGGCGTAAACGTGAGCGGTCTGCGTGGTGCAGCCACCTGGTGGCGCAGTGCTCAAACAGACAGAAACAGTTAATATTGCATTAACCGAGCGTATTCTTCTTCACTGCTGGTGTAAATTTTCGGCATTGGCGTAATCGTGTTGCTGCCAAAAATTTACACCCGCAACAAAGTAAAATAAACTTGGTCCGCCTGCGTTTTACCGGCATACCGGACAAACTAAACCTCTCTATTTAACCTAAATACGTGTTGCAGTTTACGGAATACCGGGGTTACCAGAGACGTTGACGTCAACAGCCACGCTGGTGGCGCCGTCTTGTGGCACGGAGTTTAACCAGTAAGTAAACGAAGTTAGTAATGCAATTACCTACCATATTCTCCCTCGCTGCTGGTATACGAGTCGGCTACTACATACGTAAAGTTTACACACAGCCTCTCTATTTTTTGTTCTGCGAGAACACTCATGCAATATAAAAGCGTTTGTAAAGCATTGTGGTAGGATATGGCATCACAAAATGTCGCTAACAGCGTTCTCGCTGCCATTCCCTTTTCTGGTAATCCTGATGGAAGCGAATGAGAGAACTCGACAATGCTCGGCTGTTCGGTTCCTTCCTCCCCGCCCTTTCCTTTCGCTCTCGCGTTTCTTTCGCTTTCGCATGGCGGAACTCGTAATACGCATCCTGCTATTCCATGAAGGGTGCTCGGCATCCGGACAAGCTAAAGCTATCCAATGTCACGAGTCTTATTTCGCAAATGGCAATAGTATACAAACAAGCTAAACCTCTCTAGTGTACACGCAGTTCGACGCCTGTATCGTGTGTGCATGCATGTTGTGAGCGAAAGAAAACAGAAAACAAATATAATTTAGCAATCAACTTGAAAATCCCTTAGCAATGATACCAGTGCCACACTCTTCGTGGCTACGCTTCCATTAGAGACCGCCACAAATGCAGCTATCAAGTGCTGAAGCGCGGCGTTAGCTCAAGGCGAGCTTACAACTCGGTAAGAGTCAAGACACACACGCGTGATGCTCCGAAGGAGCCTCGCTCGGCTAGCCCTCTCACGGGAACGAGGCGGCAACCGCTGTCTCACAACTACAAACAAACAATTCAAGCGAGGCACGGCGTCGGTGTACAGCAACGGTAACGCAGTTTTCGTTCGCACACCCGCTCGGCCCCGACCGCAGCTGCCAGCGGCGACGTTCATCTCGACCCGGCCGTTCACCGCATGCAAATATCTTTCATACGCTTATTAGGTTAGTCACCGCAACGTCGCGAGGACTCTCTCTCCCGCTCGCGTCCGCTAGACATGCGCACGACGGCGCCGCTCGCTGAGAGCACGCTTCAGCACGCTCGCGTCGCAACCGAGGCTGCAAGCGAGGCAGCTCGCTCGAGAGAGGGCCGCGACACGCCGAGCGAGCGGCCGCCACGCGTTCCCTTCGCTTCTCGGCATCGCTTCTTTGGCGAAACGTCGAGACAGCGAACGGGCGAACGTGCCGGCGCTATGTGTAAGCCAAATGGTGCATCATGCCGGCTGTATTAAAAAAAAAAAAAAAACAAGACGCACACCCGTTAGCAAAAGTATACGGACCAGGGGCCGCGCAATAAAGCTGTCTTCTTTCTTTCTTTGCCTGTGAGCGCAACTTGAAATTGAGGACTGCAGCGTAAACTTGGCATTGCGAGCTTTTCAGTGTACTCGTTAATTCCACTTTATGTTTGTTAATTACGAAGAAATTCAGTTTCTTCAGCGACCCTGTGGTCCGTATACACTTGCTCACGGGAGTACGTTACTCATTTACGTGAAGCAACAAACCCGAAGGGCTGAAAGCAGACGCTCGGGAGTGGGCCGTGAAAAAGAACATCAGAGAGCGCAAGTTGCGACTCTTCCACGGCGCAGCGAAAGAGGAAGTCTCGTAGGCAGCGGCGGAAAGAACGCGGGAAGAGCGAGGCAAGTGTAACGCCCCTCTGGGCCACGAGGACTGCGCACGCCGCGGGACGAGCTGCCCTTATTACGTGCGAGGAGCCAACCGGCTAACGTAATCAGCGCCGCGACGTCGTGTCAACGCAGCGGAGCGCTCGAGGGAGCAAGCGCACTGCCACCTGCAGCAGAGGCGGCGGCGGAGGAAGCGGAAACAGTTTCGACGCGTCGGTCCACGGGACCAAGGCGAAAAGTAGGATCGCCGCTAGTACTACCGGGACATTCTCATACAGAGCGCGCCAATCCGGCTTATTGGGTTATCGTCGAGTCGGCAACACAAACAGGAGAGACACGCACCGTCATCGGAGAGGAGGCCGGTGGCGTTAATGGCGGCGCAGCTTTCTACACATTCACAACAGGTCACTGACGTCAGCTGCGATAAAATTGTCAACTGCAAGGTGCTTAATTCCCCACAAGCTCAGTACATAAACACTTCTATTTCTTGCAAATCGTTCAACAAATATGTCAACATGAACAAAAAAGAAGAAATAGTATCTTCACATGGTTACCCAACAGAGGCACAAAGCGCCCTGCAAATATTCACCCGCAAAAAGTACACGTCTCAATAATTCGCACACTTTTGATAAATCTGCTTTTGTTAGGCGCCGCCATGCATTTCTTTCTTTTTCTCGCATTACACAATTGCAAATCAATGACCGCACGAACCGCGGCCGCGCAGGTAAGCGTTCTTTTATACGTGGCTTCTATTTCTGGCGCGCGGCTTCGACAAACGGTAGAGCCAGGCTACTCCAGACGTCGGCGCAAACACCGCTGGGACCACCTCGCGTTTAACTCATTTTCCCTGTTTGCGATGCGGCCCGAATGGGAAGGCAGCGAAGAGTCGCCGTTCAACCCCCCCCCCCCCCTCTCCTTCTCTGTCGACCGGGGCGCGGTCCGCAAAAGTGCAGCGGGCAAACACTCCGCTCCTCGTCCAAAAAGAAAGAACTGCGCCATCACTTCTGCTCACACTGGCGTTGCCCCACTTGGGCAAGTCGCGCGTAGATGTGCGTGTTTGCGTGCGTTTCTGTACGGACGCGCTGCGGCTTGTCCCTAAGCGCGTGCGTGCGGGAACTATACAAGAACACAGCAGGATGGAATCGCGAGGAAAAGGGAATACAAAAGACCAAGTAAGGTCGAATGTAGACTGCGGTGACCAAAGCCAAGGCAGCCCCGGCGGACGTCGTGCATCAAGAAATGGGCGCCGCAACGCTGTGTGAACGCATAGGAGATAGCCGGTCACCGCGTTAAACTCTTCTTATTCTTGTTAACCTCTCTGCCTTTTCTCGATCTCTCGCTTTTCTTATTTCGTCTACTTAACCACACTATCGGAACTTTCCGAGCAAGAAGGCCTCACCAATTGGTAGGGCCTCGGAAGTATTCGTTGCCGTATTTTCAATTTGTATAGGGGCGCTAGAAAGCGTTGAATGGTTGGTTGATAGGTGCAGCGTGCTTAACATTCCAAAGAAACGCTCCTACTACGAGAGTCACCGTAATGGAGGGCTTCAAATTAATTTTTGACCAGATGGAGTAATTTAACGTGCACCCAACGCACGCTACACGAGCGTTTTTACACACGGTCCCCATCGGAATGTGGCCGCCATGGCCGGTAATCAAACCTGCGGCCTCGTGCTCAGCAGTGCAATGCCACGTCCAACCACTGAACCACCACAACGGGCCCCTATATAGCCAATGTAACAAATTGAACTGATATATTTTCGAACAATTGTCCCCAAACCAAAGGGGGTTCAGGGAGGGAGGCGATGCTTTCTCGAAATTCTGCGACAATAGCAGTACTCAGCCCATCCTCACCGCTTACAGGCGGATAATGTTACAGCGCGTCTGCCCATGTGCCCGGTAGAAGACCTGCCCGGTAGTGCAGGTCTTCTTCGCTACACAGAAGCACAGGCGAAGTCCCGTGCTTGAGAAACCGCCCCATTCATGATCGGCAGAACAAACGCACCTTCCAGGAGCGATCACGAATGACCGACCGCGCCACAATCTCCGATATGACGTTTCGTTCCAGTTGTTTTGCTTAGTTCGTCTCAATGCCGCCTTGATTCCCCGGAAAGCAATCCGCTCAAGTGAACGTCGCGGCCTCCGCAGCCCACTGCTTTTCGCTGCAGGCCATCCGATAAGCACGCAAGCAGGCCGGTCGATAGCTAGTAGCCGGGAAAAAAAAAAAAAACAGAAATGAGAAAGGCTGTCCCAAAAATGAAAGGACAAGGAGGGGAACAGACGGCAAACTCGAGCCCGAAGCGCGACTGATGGAGGACGGATCAGCGCGCCAGGAGAGAGAGAGAGAGAGAGAGAGAGAGAGAGAGACGCATGCACGTCTTTGGACGTAGCCAAAGCGCAGAATTGAGACAAACAAAGAGTAAAGCCCCGGTCCGACGTACGGAGGAGGAAGCGAGAGACCAGCAGAATGGCACCGAGAGCAAAAGCAAGAAAGGCACTCGACGGACTACAGAGGCGCCTCTGCCCTCTCGCCACTGGGGGTCGAGTACCGACGCTAACGAAATATGCGCCGCTCGAGGGCCTCGAAGATGAGAAGACGAAGACGGGGGCTGCTGCTGCTGCAGCCACTCTTGCATGAATGCCGAAATTATTCATTATGCGCCGCGACTGCTGGAAGCCCGCTTACCACGTTCCGCGCCTCCTCGCACACATGTCAGCCAGCCCTCTCCGCTTCTCGTCTCGTCGCGAATCCTTCTCTCTCGCACCCGAGGGGAGCGCTGAGGTCGCCCGTCTTGAATCGCCGTCGAAGAGGGAACAAGGCAGCAGCAGGAACGGTGTGAAAGGTACAGAGGGACGGAACGAGGCCGGGGCTCGGAGATTTCTCGCCGCCGTGCTCTTGTTATGCATACACACATCTCGGCGCGGCCGCCCGGGCTCCTATCCGCTTTCGCGAGTGCCGGCTCAGCGATGGCTCCGCGAAGAGGGCACTGGAAGAGGAGCAAGGCTCGCAAGGGAGCACCAAGATGGAAAACGCCGCTGCCAGAGCGTTCCGCGCTTTCTCCGCGCGGACTGCGGAGGTGCCAGGCCGACGCAGTACAAAAGCTCGCAGAGAGGAGGAAGGAGAGAACGGGAGGAGAGAGAAATATGCGCATTCCGTATACGAAGGATTCCGCGACGTCCAACCAGCCGCGCGATGAGATGAAGGGGAGAGGATGACGGTCGGGGAGGGCAGACAGCAGCGGCACTGCACACAATGCCGCCGGCAAAGAAAGCCAACAGAAAGTGTTAGGAACTGAGCCATGAAGCACAAATGGTTAGGGAGAAGTGAGAGAGCTGAAAAATTACGATGGTCGAAAATGAGAAGGGACCAGTGGAAGGCATTTTTGCGTGTACAGAATACAGGGGCGCAGAAACCGACTCGGACGATATTTGGCGGTGCCGTCGTTTCAGGGAACTGCCAAATTAGGACAGGCGAAAGTTTTCCTCGTTTCAACAATAAGCTGCCGAAAACGCGGCAGAGGAAAAGAGAAGTAAGCATGTTTGCTCTCCCTTTAGATAAACTAAGCACTAAGCAGTCTGTGGTTTGCAAACAACAAACTGCTTGATGAGAGATATCGATATATTAAGACCTGCAATGAAGAAACAGCAAACTGCTTCATACAATATATTGGTATATTAAGATTTGCGGCAAAGGTACACAGCATGAAGGAAAATATTAGGTTCGCTCGGAGTACGACACCGGCGATCCACTCGGACACAACAAACGAGGTCGGGGAGCCGCCATGTAAGGGGCGTACGACGACGCAACATTCAGATTTCCCAAAGATGCCTCCTGTGACGTTGCACATTGTGACAGCTGGCAGATACACGTCAATCGCTGTTCGATTTATAATAATATAACCGTGCATTCGAAAGTAATTGAGTGATATCACGGACGTATTAGTTGACAATTTACGGCTAGTTTGCAGCAGAAACAGCTAGAATCTGAAAAGAGAGAGAAGACGGCAGGTGTTGGGCGCGTTGTTTCACACCACGCAGTGACGTTGCCGATTGAATGGATTTGGGTAAGAAACAGTGAGTAGAACAAGCGCGGCGATGAACAGCGATTTTCTTTATAAATAAGCGTAAATGTCAGCGGCATGCTTAAAAAGTAAAGGCACCGGCGTTTTTTTTTAAATTATTATTATATGGTACGTAGAAGATGTTGGGAGGAAATAAATGTGCTGCGATAAATTCAACAAAAGAACGTAGTAAGGGACACGGACAAACGCTGAATTTTGCACAGTACATTTACTTCCTCACATTACGAACCAATTCGCCCAAAACAGGTTTTATAGGAGATGTCGTTTTTAGCTGGCACCGGCTACTCCTGTTTAAATAGAGGTATGAGAAAATAAATAAAAATTATATAATAATTAAGATAAATGCATTAAAACTAAAAATAAACTCTAAATCACGATTACACAATGTCCAGACACATAAGTACACTAATGCCACACTAAAACTGAAAGTCAAACACAGCAACGCAAAGTCCAGTCACGTGGGTGCACTAACGTGACCACAAAGTCCGGTGACTGGTGAACTACATTAGAATCAAGGCACATAAGAAAGTTCGGATTAGATTTAAATCTAATCAGGACAGGGGTGATTGGAGATCGCAGGGAGAGGCCTTCGTCCTGCAGTGGACATGAAATAGGCTGATGAAGACGACGACGACGACTATGATGATGATGGTGATGACGACGACGACGATGATGATGATTATGAGATTTAAATGAGGGTACATGAATCCAGGAATTGAAGTAGCCAAAGTCGCGTAAAAAGATCCACATAGATTGAGCTTATCACAGATAAACACTACATTCAATACTTTCCGAGAATACTGCTCGCTTCTAGAAATCTTTGAAGGGCCTGTAGCGCTCGTCTCTGCAGCGAGTGTGTTGGCCAGGGACCCCTGAGGCCGAAGGGCCTGCGGTCTAATGCCACTAAATCAAGTGCTAAGCGTTGTCTGTGTGTTTCGTGTCGCGGACATTCTACCAGAAGATGCTGTGCACTCTCATGCGCGTGACCACAAGAGCATTCCTGACTATCCCAGCTCTTGAAATTCTACGCAGAAAGTTTTTTGCGTATGCGGTGCCGAGCCGCAGGCGGTGCATGAGCGTGTCAAGGGCTCTTGTTGTATCCAATGTGGACGGGATTTTAAATTGAGGCGATGGGACAATGTGAAATAAATCTGAAGATTTCGAGTTCTGATCAAACCATGTCGCTTTGCAACCACGGGCTGAGATATGTCGTAGTAGGTGCCGCAATTCGCCTTGTATTAGAGGGAGACCATGTGGGGCGTGATTAACATGCGCTTGTCCAGCTGACTTGTTTGCTGCAATATACCCAGCGATATTGCCATGGCCAGGTATCCATTGGAACATTATTGTGCGATTCTCTTCACTTGCTTTTGTGAGTTCCTTTAGCGTCTCGTAAACTAAAGCCATGTTTTGAGAATTGCTGATGTCACCATGAAGCGAAGACAAAGCTGCCTGCGAGTCACGAAGGAAGACCCATTGCTCCCCTTTTTTTGCACTGAATTTATGTATCGTAACAAAGACAATATTGCAAAACGCTCTGCTGTAGTTGATGATGTCGTGTAAGATAGTTTAAACGTCTGTATTTGGTTCCATTCTCGAATGACAAAGGCAGCTGTAGAAGAATTTGTTTGGCAAGAACCATCTTTATACGCTTGAATAAAGCCAGGGTATCGAAAGTATATCTGGTACAACGCAAGTTGTGGTGCTGCTAGCATAAACATAGACTGGCATTAGTGTCAGTGTAATTTGGGCGCGTAGCCATTCTCTTTCAATTAATGTTTAGGACTACACCTGGGGACTTCCCATACTCGTTCAATTCTTTTCACGCCCTAGCTTTATTTTTCATTTTTGTTGTTCACATTGGGCGAGGTCAATTAAATTGCCACGGCAAGGATGTTAACCGAAGGACATCTGGTTTACTATACTACACTGGCGAGGGGGGCAAGAGTGAGAAATATGAGAAAGAAAGGAAGAGAGTGTGGAGAAGAAAGTACATGCACCCTGGGAAACATGCTGGAGTCGCTTCCACAAGCCACGCAATCACGCGGAACTTAGTAGCGTCTTTATCGCTTCTCGGCTGGACTTGTTGTAGAAGCCGGCACTGCGGGGAATGTCTGCTGCACAAGCGACCGGTCGTCATGGCGAGCTATGGCACAGTTGCGAGCGAGCGCCTCTGTCAGCTGCAGCGAGGATCACAGCAATAAATGTGCTCGAGCGTTTCCTCGCTGCTGCAATGTCCGCAAGATGTAACAACTACATTAACATGCAAAAGTAGATGGTGGCCATCATTAGCATCAGCGTCAAAGTACCACGCGCTGATTCCAATTACGCCGGCGAACGTGATACGGCGGTTGGGCAACGTTCATAAAAAAAAAAAACGTTAGATGACCACCGAGGTCTCACACACACACACACACACACACACACACACACACACACACACACACACACACACACACACACACACACACACACACACACACACACACACACACACACACACACACACACACACACACACACACACGCACGCACGCACGCACGCACGCACGCACGCACGCACGCACACACACACACACACACACACACACACACACACACACACACACACACACACACACACACACACACACACGCACGCACAAAGACAGCTGTACTTCCTTTCACTAGACGACAGCTGAATAATTTCCAACTTACGCTGCTTAATGGGCAAACTTTGATGTTTGTGAAAGAGCATAAATTCCTTGGAGTTATTCTTGACCGCCAGCTAACATGGGCTTCACACATCCGCGCAATTGAAAAGCAGACCAATGCAGTAATAAACGTACTTCGGCGACTCGCTGGCACAACGTGGGGGGGATCAGTCTCTTCACTATTACAGGTTCATAACGCACTCATAAAACAAAAAAATTGCTTACTCGGCACCTATTCTCCATGGTTTATCGCAAACTTCTGAGGAACGTCTTCAACGTTTACTGGCAAGAGGGCTGCGAGTGTGTCTTGGGGTTCCGCAGGCTACCTGGAGTTCTTTAGTAATTGCTGAAGCTCGTCACCCACCCTTTCCAGTCATACGAGCGGTTGAAACATGCCGACATATTTATCGTATCTTAACCCAACACGAGAATCATCCATTAAACCTTGCGCTTACCGAAAGAAAGAGAAGCAAAATTCACGATCCTGTTCGAGAACATAAAGCATTATTACTAAGATTTGAATTATTCAAAGTGGATGTTTGTTACCCTCCCTGGATGTTAACATGTCCTCAAATAGAATTATCGGTTGAAGGGATTATATCTAAGAAAGACATGTTCATAGGAGCCGCACAACAACTGGCACTCTTCCAAATTTACTCCTTATATCCCCAGTACATCCACGTTTATACAGATGGTTCGTGTCATAAAAATTCCTCGACTTCAGCATTCGTCATTCCACATTTAGCGCTAGAGCAAACATTTAAATTATCCCGAGAGACATCTTCCACCATGGCAGAACTGTTTGCAATCCTGTGTGCTTTGCGTTTCATAACATCAGAAAAACATTCCGAAAAATGGGTTATATTTAGCGATTCGCAAGCCGCTCTCACATTACTACAGAGCAATAAGAAAAATTCTTTGAACATTTCGCTGTTGTATGAGACACTCAAAGAACTTACAAAAGCAAGCGCAATGAACCACGTAATTGCATTCCAGTGGATACCTGGGCACTGCAATATTCCTGGTAATACTGCAGCGGACGGAGCTGCAAATCGAGCGCACAATAACGCGGAGACAACCAATCTTCCTCTATTGCGTAGTGAAGTCCGTCTGCTTCTGAGACAGATTTCTTGTCGCCTCAGCAAAACTACCTGGTTTGATCAGCAAACTAAAAACTCGGAATTATACTTTATAGACCCATGTATAAACTTATCAATGCCGGAAAATCTAAGGGATAACAGAAAATTTGAAACATTGGTACACCGCCTGCGTCTTGGTACTGCATTTACAAAGCACTTCTTGTACAGGATAAAACGTGTCTCTAGTCCGCAGTGTTCTTGTGGCCATCCAGACGAAGATGTGAATCATCTTCTTCTCGAGTGCACGAAATACGACCCACAAAGAAGGGTACTGCAAGCAAATTTGTTGATGTTAGACAGAAGACCATTCACTCTAAAAAAGATACTTGGCCCATGGCCAACTGCGGGCCTTCAAAAAAGAGCGCTTCTTGCTCTGAAAAAGTTTTTAGAGGACGCCAGCATTTTGGGAAAATATTAGGTATCAGATGATCCGAATACGCTAAATGAGTAACACAAGCGATGTCTGTGGTTCATAATTGGTTTATGTGGTGATCGCAACTTTTACGCAATATGTATAATTCTGTTCTGTACTTCCAGTGCGTTACATGTGCTGTGTGTTTCGGCTGTACAAAATATCTGACTTTATATATGCGTACGTGGACTGAACTAATGCACAGAACTTTGCGACTGATGTACTGTTGGACTGTATATTTTTTTATTCATCCAGTGTTTTACTGAGTGCCATATTTCGTGTCGCTATTCTCCCTTTTTACGCAAATTTGTTTCCTTTGCCAAGTGACAAGGAGTAGCCGGTGCCACCATAAAGGCGCCAACCTCTCCTAATATACACTTCAAGAAAAAAAAAGAGAACATCAGATAAGGACAAGCCCTTTACGAAATATGCAGAGACTTACAAGGACCAACACAACAAACAAACAACCGCTTTCAGTTCTGAAAACGAAAAGCACCTGTCTTGTAGCAACAAAATATGAACAAGGCGTTCAATTCTCTTGCTGCTGACTCAGGACAATCCTAGCACCTGAGCTCAGCTCGCATGCACGGCTCAAGAGGCTTAGAGCTCATTTCTTATGCAACGGGTGCTGGGACGGCTGCAACAGCCATGCTTGTCAATGTCTGGAGCCCCGTCTTTATTCGAGGAATGCCATTTTATGTACATCACTTTCTTTGTCAGCCCGCTTCCAGATTTTCGCTTTCTTTCCTAGTACAGCGCCTGACTCGCTTTCAGCTTTAGGTTTGTGTCGGAGTGAAGTTATTGCTCTTGTAGTTATTATTTTACCTACTCTAACCAGTGTTTTCTTTCTCTTAGCGTCAATAACTGCCGGCTCTTCAGTACAATGATTAGGTTTGTTTGCTAGTTTTCTTTTTTATTCGTCGGTTGCGTGCAACAAGAAATGCCGCGAAAAAAGCGCCCCAAAGGCCCTACCATAAGCAGGAAGTGACGGTGCACCGACGTAGAGCAAGTAGTGCCGCGAAGCCAGCTTTCCTGTTTCCAAGAGCAGTGCGGCAAAGCCCGCCACCGACAGCCTGCCAGGGAACCGGATATCTCTGGGCCCGAACCGATTCCTCGGCGGGAAACAATCGCATTTCCGGTACGATCAGACAAAGGCGGCAACGCCAACTCACGGACGAAAAAAAGAAAGAAAAAAAGGAAGAAATAATGCTAAACACTGGGAGGATGCATCGAGTACTCAAGGAGGTCCGCCTATACACGCACAGACATAAAGATAGCGATAAGAGAACGCTTTAGGCACCCCGGTTTTCGGCTTCATTTCTTTTTATTTTATTGTCACTGTAGTACTTGCTTCACATAGGGCGCTTATCTTGCGACGCGCCTCAGTTGCGTCCGGTGGTCAAGATATTCCTCAGGACACTCGGAAATCAACGAAATGATCTGTAGGAAGGCAGTGAAACTGACCAGCATCGCTCCGGATGTGGCAACCTACGCCAGGGAAGGAGAAAACCTCTAAAAGACGGCGACGATGATGATGGCGATTAACGGGTGTGTCTGGTACGAATTCACCGCATGTCGTAGAGCACCACAGGAAATCCCAGGACAATCCGCTGTAACGCACATTCACTATACTGCCACTGCGATTCGCAGAAGCCGATTGCAGATTCCAATTTTTTTCTGTTAAGCGCGGCAGCCCAGCATTGACTGCAGGGGACACTCGGAGTCAGGATCTCACACATTTCGTTCTCAAGTCTCCGGTAGATTTCGGGTCGAGAAGAACCAGACTCGTAGGACTTCCGAATGGTGCGAGAACACTCTTATACAGGTCCACTGTCTGCAATGTACTCTAGCTTCTGGAATTTGCATACACCTGCGAAGTATTTTTTTGTTTCTTTCACACGACATATCACATGTGCCACAAATATGGCACGGGGTCGTCTCCCGTCGGCAAAGAGCGAAATAAAAGCGAGAACAACGTCGGCCAAAACCGAACATCCCGGTCGAAGAAGTCAGAAAAAAACGACGCTCATTAAAGTAGCCGTCATGCGTGTCACGCAGATACAAATGCGCGGGCATATTAAGAATCGCGCAGCAAAACCAGTCGACAACATCGCACGTACTCGTACAGCTCGAAACAGAAGGGGGAAATAAAGAAAGCCAATCGGCATCGAGAGCTCATTCCCAGCTCAGCTCGTCTGGATCGTCGCATACAAGACGGGCAGTACGTCTGCGCGGGAGGGTCGCGCGGTAGGGCGATAGACTCACTCGTATGCTCTGGTCGCTCGCCGAATTGGTTAAAGGCAGACTAACACAAATAAGGAAAGAAAAGTGATGATACGACACTGTAAAGCGGAGAGGAGACAGACAAGAACCAAGAAAAAAGGGGAAATGCGGGAAAACGTCTACGGCTGTGTACAGCGTCGAGTGAAGAGGCCTACAAAAAAAAAAAAAAAGAGCCACGAAGAACTTGACAGGAACAAAAAGAGAAAGGAGGGTGCGTGACAAAATGTGCCTCTCTCTCAGACCTCGATTCGAAGATCTCTCGGCCGACGGGTGCGCCGTCCCGAAAAACCGCCCAGGGTGCAAATTTGGCAGCAATTTGCGATCGATCGGCGGCCGCCCGCGGGGATTCCATCCACGAGGCTCGGGCGGCCATAGGGACACGTCGGGCCACCCTCATACCCACACGCGTGCCTATACGTTCTACCGAGTACACGGGACTCGGAGGGGGGGTTAAAGGGGGGGGGGGCGAGAGACCAAGGCAGGACGACGGCGACAAAACGCCACACGGGCTGACGGCGCTGTGTAGCGGCGGCAGGGTACCCCGCGCTCGACGAGTACGCCTACGCACCTCGACAGCGGATATTGCGTGCAGTACGCGACCGGAAGACGAGAGGTCGGAAATGGCGCGCTCGTCCTAAGCACCTTTGCCGAGAGCAGAAAAAAAAAAAAGACTCGGGCGCTGTGCTGACGTTCCTTATGTCCCAGTTGGCCACGCAATGGCGACATAAGCGCCTGGTGCGTGAAAAAATAAAGCATGTACATATACGTGTGTGCGCGCGCGTTTTGGGTTCTCTCTTTGCGAGACAGGCACTCTTGGCGCAAGTATTTCTGCTGCACATAGGTTAAAACACAAATGCAAAAGTCGGCAGGGCCAAGGCTCTTGAGACCCAATGTAGACAATATGTGCATGGAATGTTTGTACATTGGATCACAGCGCGCACAGTGAATGTCACATGGAGCTTACTGACAGTGCAGGCCCCATGCGGTGGACATGGTTCACACGTCGCATGTCGGCGCCGCAATTCTACTTTAACACAAAGCCGATATATTTGTGGTGGCATCTATTAGGTCTCGCTGTTTTGTTTTCGAGAGCGTCTGCCCAACAACGCCACGTCCCCAAAAGACATCGCCCAAATATCGCAGCATTCGCACGTTTTGCTATTCACTGCAATAATGCACGCGAGAAGCCGAATTCGCTCCGCGACCAGCGTCCTGGTATGCCTCTTTCACCGTCGCGTTACGACCCCCGCCGCGTGCTGAAGTGCATTCGGACTAGCCTTTCAACGACGGTCATTGCTCATAGAACTGTGTGTACAGTACGGTACACATTAAAAGGGAACATCCATTTGGTAATTGACAACTGACTACATCTAAAATAATGACACGGAAACACATAGACAATTTATTTTTATGCGCAGATGCTAACCCAGTGCGTCCTATCATTTATTTTTCTCTCTCAATAAGGAAAAATTGTTTCAGTTACATTGGCGTTATTTTCAGCAGCAATGTGTTCCCTTAAACACGGAACCGTATTGCACTACATTGTTTCCCGACCGGCGAAACAAACAGCCGGCTTTCTAAAGAGCAACCTCCAATCGAGTTTTCCCGATTCGCGGAACATTTCCATCGCCCCACGAAGGAGCATTTCACTGTTACGGTAGTTTATGAAGCAACCGCCACCCACAAGTGCACACGAATAAGCGTCCGGTTATGGTCGAGATCTTGTCGCGGTCTCCGCGACTCCCGCTGAAGCAGGTGCAAAGCACTCTCGTGAAACCCCGAGGAAGAGATCGTGCAGGTCTTTTCCGCTGTGCCTACGGCCCAGGCATGACTCTACAAACGTATCGGCGATAACCGCAAAAACGTTGCTTTGAAGACCCCGCGTTGCGAAGGGGGGGGGGGGGGGGGGGGGGCTGCTGTAACGACCAGTAAGCACTTTTTCGCTCGACCGAAACGCAACGCGTCGACTCCACTCCGTGCTACAGAGCCTCCTGCACGGAACAACGGCACAAGAGTACACGTTCGTTCGACAACTGCGAGTGGGCCGCCAAGGAGGAGTAGTAGTAGTAGCAGCAGCAACGGCGGCAACGCCTGTACGTCCAGTCGGAACGAGAGCTATCTTTCTCTTTCTCAATTCCTCACCAAACTGGGGAGCGGGGGGGGGGGGCGCACACTTCCCTTCATTCCGGCCAGCCGGCTTTTCCCTTATACTCTCCTTGTTTTTGCCCCGTTCCTTTCCTCGTGGGTGGCGGCAACTCCATTCGAGCGCGTCCCTTCCCCGGGCAAGGAACGCATTAACCGAACGCAGGGGCCCCGACATCAGTGCCGTGTAGAGGCCTCGGCCTTTTCTGTATTTTTCCCCCCTTATTTTGGTTTCTCTTCATCAATGTCTCTATTTGCGGCGCGCGTAGAGTTTCTTCTTCGCCAGTGTTTCCCACACGTTTCCCTGGCTGTCGCTCTCTAGAACTGCACATCTTTCTTCGTTCTGCATTACATGTTTTCTTTTTTTCCTTTACTTTCCAATATACGTGACCCGACATGTAGGCGTGTTTGCTCGTCGATGGGTCAGAGACGCCACTCTGCGTCCGTCACAAATCGATCGCCTCAAGAAAGTAGTTCGGTGGAGAGACCGCGCCTAAAACGAGCCGTTTCTGTCGGGAAGGATTACGCTCTGGGACACAGGGAAATACGAGTGAGACCAGTGTAAGTGCGTGGCGCTCGCGACCAGAAAAAGAAGAAAAATGAAGGAAGGGCACCTTTCGGACTGCCTCGACGGTGCATTAACTGCATTTAATTTAGACACTGTTACGTTTCGCCTACAACGCGCGGTAATGCCGGCGCGGATGCAACGGACGCCGGGGCTTTGTTCAAAGCGGCGGACATTTTGGCCCGTTCGACGCCGCCGCAACGCTTCCCCGCCAAGCGTGTCCAGGCGTGTTTCAGTGCCACGTGTCTTCGTGTGTGCGTGTGTGTGTGTGTGCCCTCGCTTGTCAAAGCGCGGCAGCCGGGGAGCGGAGTTCCCCGAATGAGGAGCCTGGAGGTCTCTCGGCTCAACCGTTCGCGCCGTCGTGTGGGCGGGTTGGCGATGCGTCACTGCACTCGGTTCAGCAGGTCTCTCGGCTCGACCGTGCGCGCCGTCGTGGGCTCATGCTCCGCCGTCCCGTGACCTTCATCCCGTGACCTTCATCCCGTGACCTTCCCTTTTGGACCGCGACGCCGAGAGTATAAGAGCAGCTGCCCCCGGACGCCAGGAGAGAGGCTCCGATTTGTACTGTTGAGTTACGTGCTCTCCCGTCTCTCCAATTCGGTCGAACTGACCGGCCGCTCTTTTGCTATGTTAGAATAAACAAGTTGTTCTGTTACCAGTCTTCTCATGCTTTGCCGGGACCTTCGGATGCTTCCAGTGCCCCAGGCCGCCAGGCCAACGCTACCCTTGGGGCTTGCGACCCATTGGCAATAACGGGCGTCAGCACCGAGACCCCAACAACTCGGGCCAGCGGTGCGATTCCAACATCTGGTTGCCAGCAGTGAGATCGCGACAACGGAGGCCAGCAGCGAAGAGATGCGGTTGACTGTATGCTGAGCAGCACAACGACCATCCGGGAGCAGTGCAACGAGCCCTGTGTGACGACTGGTTGCCTGCAGCGGAACGACTGCGCTGAAGTCTTGGCTGCGAGGTTTGGTGAGTGCGGGACTTTCTTCTTCTGAGTTTTGCCAGGCTTTTGTTAGTGTTAGAAACAGAGCTGGTAATTGTGGTTGTCGTTGCTACCGGGTTAGTTTGCGGCAAGACAATAGTAGGCAGTAGAGAAAGCAGCATTCAGAGCAGCCATGGATTTGAAGTCGTTGCGCAAACCGAAATTGCTGGAGCTTGCGAGAGAGTTGGGTCTGGATGTCTCAGACAAACTCAGAAAACCAGAACTGCTAAGGGCTATTCTTGAGTTAGAAGCTGAGGATGACGAGCTGTCGGAATGCCTTGAGACCATTGAGGAGAGGGAGGAGCAAAAAGAGAAACAGGAGCGCGAACTTAAAGAACAGAAAGAGAAAGATGAGCGTGAACGTAAAGAGCAACAAGAGAAAGAAAGAGAGCGCGACCGTCAACACGCTTTGGAAATGAAGCGTCTCGAGTTAGAGATGGAACGCGCTCGTAATGGAAGTCAGGCACACGGTGCAGGAGAACGAGTATTGTTCAAAATGACTGACCTGATGCGGCCGTTTAAGCTTGGAGAGGACATTGGTTTGTTCCTGGTTAACTTTGAGCGAACGTGCGAGAAGCAGGGGTTCTCTCGGGAAACGTGGCCACAGCGCTTGCTCACTTTGCTACCCGGCGAGGCGGCCGACGTAGTCGCTCGCTTGGAGAGAGAGGAGGCAGAGGATTTCGACAAAGTGAAATCGAGTCTGCTAAAAAAGTACCGGCTGTCAGCGGAGGCGTTCCGTCGGAAGTTTCGGGAAAATGAGAAAGGCAGAAGTGAGTCATATACAGAGTTTGCGTACAGGCTTATGTCAAACATGCAGGAGTGGCTCAAAGAAGAGAAAGCGTTTGGTGACCACGAGAAAGTTCTGCAGTGTTTCGGGCTAGAACAGTTTTATAGTCGGTTACCTGAGAACGTGCGGTACTGGGTCTTGGATAGGCCAGACGTTAGTACGGTGGCTAGAGCCGCTGAGCTAGCCGAGGAGTTTGTGACGCGTCGGGCTCGCGGAGCTAAGGACGGTCAAAAGGGTGAATTTGGCTCCAAGTTTGAGAGGCCAAAGTTCACGCCCATGAGAGCAAAGGGGGACACACGTAGTTCGGATGCGAGTGAAAGCAGTCCGACCGAACGTAAGGAGACGGCGGCAGCCGAAGCCGAACGCAGAAAGCGGTTCGAGGCGAGGCAAGCGCGCCTGTGTTATACGTGCCAGAAGCCGGGTCACTTTTCGGCGCAGTGCCCAGAAACAAAACCAAAAGTCGTGTTTTTTTCATTAGGCAGCACTGACGAGAACATCAAGCTTCTCGAGCCTTACATGCGAGACCTCCTCGTGAACGGGAAAGAGTGCCGAGTGCTTCGCGATACCGCAGCTACGATGGATGTAGTTCATCCCTCTTACGTAGAACCCGATATGTTCACGGGCGAGTGCGCATGGATCAAGCAAGCAGTGGAAGCTCATAACGTGTGTCTGCCGGTAGCAAAAGTGCTTATTGAAGGACCTTTCGGAGCACTTGAGACGGAGGCCGCAGTGTCATCTATGCTGCCCCCCCAGTACCCGTACCTATTTTCAAACAGGTCCGATCACCTCCTGCGCGAGAAGGGGCTTTTGTTTGGTGAGGCTAGCGTTCAGGCCTTAACCAGATCGAAGGTTCGGGAGCTCGCTGCAAAGGCGGTAGTTGCGGGGCCGACGTTGTTGAACGATGAAAAAGGGTCAGAGGCGCAGCAAGCTAGTATTCAGAGCACGCCCGAACGGGATAAAATTGAGCCCGTAGCGTTAAAGGCACCAGATACTGGAGAGGAAATTCCCGATGCGGGAAAGTTAGAAGAGCTTCCGGTTGAGCTTCCGGGACTAGGCTCAGTGACGAACAGGAAAGACACCGATCAAGTCATTAGTGACTTAATAAGTAAAGCATCGCTGTCGCCTGAGCAGAAAACCGAACTACACCAGCTCTTACAAGAGTTTCAAGGTCTGTTCTCTGAGAGGCCTGGTAGGACTTCTGTCCTTACTCATGACATAGAACTTACCTCCCCAGAGCCAGTACGATCCAAGGCGTACCGGGTGTCACCCCGCCAGAGCGATATTATGGAGGCTGAGGTAAAGAAAATGCTACAGCTCGGTGTTATTGAAGCGGGTGAGAGTGATTATACCTCCCCTTTGATTTTAGTTGAGGTACCGGGCAAGGAACCTCGTCCTTGCGTCGACTACCGCAGGCTTAATTCCATCACTAAGGATCAAATTTATCCGATCCCTAACATCGAGGAGCGCCTTGAGAGAGTGAGTAGCGCTCAGTTTATTTCCACCCTAGATCTTGTCAGGGGTTATTGGCAGGTTCCACTTACAGAAGAGGCTAGTAGGTATGCGGCGTTCATTTCACCAATGGGGACATTCCGTCCTAAAGTTTTGAGTTTTGGTTTGAAAAACGCGCCATACTGCTTTTCAAGCCTCATGGATAAAGTGTTGCGGGGACAGCAAGAATTCGCTTTACCGTATCTAGACGACGTAGCGATATTCTCCGCATCCTGGCCTGAACATATGGCGCACTTGCGGGCAGTGCTAACCCGCCTGCGCGATGCGGGCTTGACAGTCAAGGCTCCCAAGTGCCAGTTAGCACAGGCCGAGGTTGTCTACCTCGGACACGTGATTGGTCGGGGTCGACGCCGCCCCTCTGAAATAAAGGTGGCCGCTGTGCGAGACTTCCCGCAACCGCGTACGAAGACCGATATTCGGTCGTTCTTAGGTGTCGCCGGCTACTATCAGAGGTACATCCCCAGGTACTCTGATATCGCGGCTCCCTTGACGGATGCTCTAAGAAAGACAGAGCCGCAAACAGTCGTCTGGGATGAGACGAAGGAAAGAGCTTTTAGCGCCCTAAAGAGCGCCCTAACAAGCCAGCCTGTGCTACGATCGCCCGACTACACAAAAGGGTTCGTTGTTCAGTGTGATGCTAGTGAGCGAGGCATGGGCGTTGTACTGTGCCAACGGGAAAATGGAGAAGTAGAACACCCCGTCCTGTATGCTAGTCGTAAGCTGACGAGTCGTGAGCAGGCGTATAGCGCCACCGAGAAAGAGTGTGCGTGTATCGTGTGGGCCGTTCAGAAATTGTCATGTTACCTAGCTGGCTCGAGGTTTATCATTGAAACGGATCACTGCCCTCTCCAATGGCTGCAGACCATCTCTCCCAAAAATGGCCGCCTCCTGCGCTGGAGCCTCGCTTTGCAACAATATTCCTTTGAGGTGCGTTACAAAAAGGGGAGTCTCAACGGTAACGCCGATGGCTTAAGTCGAAGCCCCTAACGTGGGAATCAGCCTCAAAATTGCTTGTTACGGATGTTTTTCTTCCTGAGGCAGGATTTTTAACCTATTGCTTTTGTGTAGTGTTTCAAAGTGATGATGTGCTTTTTAGTGCAATTTTTCCGATTTGTGGACGCGTTCTGAGTGCTGCTAAACTACTGTAAGGAACTAGGCAGCAGTATAAAAGGGGAAAGAGCCTGGCAGGGCTTAGTGAGGGTTGTGCCGTGCTTGCTGACTGAGCGGTTGACTTTCGGCGTAGTTCTAACGCTTGCCGGAAACGAGAACAAAAATGTCAACTCTCCCGAAGTCACTTTGCAGTGTCCTGTGTGCACCTGAACGTGAGAACGAGGCCTTCTCTGTGCACTGCGCTCAAGAAACGCCAAAGGACGCCCGACTTCGGTTATGAGCATCATCGAGCGACATCCCTCCGGACAGCGGATGCAGTCCCCTGACCATCGGGATCTCCTTCCCCCGGCGGGGCGGTCTGTTACGTTTCGCCTACAACGCGCGGTAATGCCGGCGCGGATGCAACGGACGCCGGGGCTTTGTTCAAAGCGGCGGACATTTTGGCCCGTTCGACGCCGCCGCAACGCTTCCCCGCCAAGCGTGTCCAGGCGTGTTTCAGTGCCACGTGTCTTCGTGTGTGCGTGTGTGTGTGTGTGCCCTCGCTTGTCAAAGCGCGGCAGCCGGGGAGCGGAGTTCCCCGAATGAGGAGCCTGGAGGTCTCTCGGCTCAACCGTTCGCGCCGTCGTGTGGGCGGGTTGGCGATGCGTCACTGCACTCGGTTCAGCAGGTCTCTCGGCTCGACCGTGCGCGCCGTCGTGGGCTCATGCTCCGCCGTCCCGTGACCTTCATCCCGTGACCTTCATCCCGTGACCTTCCCTTTTGGACCGCGACGCCGAGAGTATAAGAGCAGCTGCCCCCGGACGCCAGGAGAGAGGCTCCGATTTGTACTGTTGAGTTACGTGCTCTCCCGTCTCTCCAATTCGGTCGAACTGACCGGCCGCTCTTTTGCTATGTTAGAATAAACAAGTTGTTCTGTTACCAGTCTTCTCATGCTTTGCCGGGACCTTCGGATGCTTCCAGTGCCCCAGGCCGCCAGGCCAACGCTACCCTTGGGGCTTGCGACCCATTGGCAATAACGGGCGTCAGCACCGAGACCCCAACAACTCGGGCCAGCGGTGCGATTACTACAACACTTATGCAGGTACCCGCCATGGTTGCTCAGTGGCTATGGTGTTAGGCTGCTGAGCACGAAGTCGAGGGATCGAATCCAGGCCACGGCGGCCGCATTTCGGTGGGGGCGAAATGCGAAAACACCCGTGTACTTAGATTTGGGTGCACGTTAAAGAACCCCAGGTGGTCGAAATTTCCGGAGTCCCCCACTACGGCGTGCCTCATATCAGAAAGTGGTTTTGGCACGTAAAGCCCCATAAAGAAAAGAAAAGAAGAAAACTTTTGCAGGTAGCAGGTTTAAACGCCGAACGGAGGCCATACGTAACGCCTTCGCTGAGGAAGCTCGCGCCTGTCGTGTTTATAATGGAAGTTATTTATTTATTTACTTATTTATTTACAGAATACTGCAGGCCCCGATAAGCCCACGCAGGAAGCACACCCACCGTGGTTGCTCAGTGGCTATGGTGTTAGGCTGCTGAGCACGAAGCCGAGGGATCGAATTCAGGCCACGGCGGCCGCATTTCGGTGGGGGCGATATGCGAAAACACCCGTGTACTTAGATTTAGGAGCACGTTAAAGAACCCTAGGTGGTCGAAATTTCCGGATTCCTCCACTACGGCGTGCCTCATAATCAGAAAGTGGTTTTAGCACGTAAGACCCCATAATTAAAAAAAAAAAAAAATCGGAGAACGCTTAAGCTTCGCCTTCAAGAGTGGAACGCGACAGCGTTCCCGTCGACCCGCCAAGGGGTGTAAGACAATGGGCTACGGCGAAGCGACTACGCGCCCCGCATCGGACGCGGTGAGCGTCGAGCAACGCAGCGTTCGGCGCGGCAACAAAATGTGCGCCTGAGCAAGCGACGCACGCCTGAGCCTTAGAAACAGCTCGTTTCTAAGGCAACAGCACATTCACTAGACGCGCTTTTGTACCGCTTTGAAGCATCGAACTCGTGGCTGAGTCAAACGAACTCTGAAGAAAGACCTGCCGTTAAGTCCTTTCGGTATTCGTTTCTTACCGTGTGCAGACACAGGGGGAGTGCCGGCTGACTTGATGATGCTTTTGTGTATGAGCAGCGTGTGGAAAACGCGTATGGATGTCAGGAATGCCCGCGTAGATGAAAGGTCTGCGAGGGAACACCTAAATGAAAGTCTTAGGTACACGCGTGATGTCCTCAAGCACATGATTGAACCGCCAGAGTGGTTTCTGGAACTTGACACTTTGGTGTCTCTGATATCCTCTTTGAGTGCCTTTTAAATATGTACAGTCTGTCGAAGTGATGTAACATTATTTTTCTGCACCAAATGACCTACTTTGTACGCGTTTGAGTGGTGTTGAAATCAAGGTAATAAAGAAAAAAAAAACTCGTGACTGAGTGGTAGTGTCTCCGTCTCACACTCCGGAGACCCTGGTTCGATTCCCACCCAGCCCATCTTGCAAGTTGTTTTTTATTCATGAAGTGCCTGCTGGGATTTATCGCTCACGGCCAACGCCGCCGACGCCGACACCGGCTTTTCTGCGACACGAGCTCCTTAACGCTGTCGCGTTAAAAAAGGACGCTTCGAACCCTCCGTCGTGGCATAGTGGTTTTATTGTTGCACGAGGTCGCGGTTATCAAGTCATGGCCACGATAGCCGCGTTTCTATGGAGGCGAAATTCAAGGAGTCCCGTGCATTGAGTGCACGTTAAAGAAACCCGGGTGGCTGAAATTGTCCGGAATGCCCCACTACGGCGTGGCTCATATTGAAATCGTGGTTTTGGCAGGTTAAGTCTAATAATTTTTTTTAAACAAGGAGGACAATTTAACAAGGATAGAAAAACACATGTGAAGTGTGCACTAATAAAACGCGGATGTACAGGAAGAAATAGATGGTTCAATAGTAAATACATTCGGCAGAGAAGAACTAAACATAAGCAATAATTAATAAAAGCACTGTCACCACGCGCCAACGTCGCAAGTAAACAAAACGCGAAGTGCATTTATTTATTTATCAATAGTTTTGATGCTCGACGTTCAGACTGACGGTGATTCGTACCGCTTGCTCACTGTTTGAAGAAAAGATGAGTATTTAAATGGGTTAGTTCTGGTTTCGTATAGAATTAAGGATTGCGTCATAAGGATGCATTGCTCGTTTTGCCTGTAATTTGTCGTACTTTATCAGAGAACTAATGTGAGCAAACTACGGGGGAGTTATCAGAAGACAATGTCCAGTTCGGCGGGGCTGAAGATGAGTTGTAAGAAAATGATGACGAAATTACGAAACTTTCGGGAGATTGCAACTTTGTCAGGCCTCGATACAGCGTTTTTTTTTTCTTTTCATCTCCTCAGCCATGTAACGTAACACGTCTGGAACAAATAAAAAGACTCAAATGAATGCGCCAAAGTGTAAAAGTATACGTCAATGCGCAGAATACCAAGGCAATCTTCAATATAGCCTGGCAAGAAAAGAAGAAATAGTAGTTTGTAGTAGGACTGTCGAAGCATTCGTCCTGCAGTGCAGCAGTAAAATTTCCGCTCGACAAAGTCGAATCCAGTCTTGTATCGGTTTCAATGTCGATGGTTCTCATTCTGATTGTTCTTCCAAGCAAGGAGCTGCTAGACTGTGATTTAAGCTTGCTCCCCGTGGGTCCAACATTGTCGAACGCCCAACGCCGCTATACATGCAATTTCGGAAAAGTGGTCACAATACCACAAAATGCGCCTCACAAATCGGTACCGATGCAGGTCGCCAACAGAACAGATCTGATTCGTGGCTTTTAACGTCGCTAACGAACACTGCAGCTACACCATAGACGCCGCGATGAAGGGCTCTGGATTACGTTTGCCCACCTGAGAGTTGTATAACCTGCGCGCAAACCAGTCACCCTTTTTTTTTTTATTTAACATTACCGGCTTCGCGCGGCTTACGTAAATAGCGTGGCAACATGGCAGTGGTCCCGGCCGGCCACTTCAAACTGAATTTGGCTTTGCTGTTGTAGAATAGCCTCAGCTCATTCATTCATTCATTCATTCATTCATTCATTCATTCATTCATTCATTCATTCATTCAATCAACCAATCAACATACAGAAGAAAGAGCGCCATGTGACTGTGCAAAACTACTTTCACTTGGTCTCGGGTAGCTTCGACGACACAGTATCGTGCATGGGCAACTTACCGGAGTTTTCCAGACCGCTCCTCATTTCGAACGCTTCGAGGCCTAACAAAAGAAACTTCTGGGATGGCAGCACCGCCTATAATCGTGGTCCATAGCTAGGCGCGACGGCTGGCTTGTGCTGATTTCGCCGCTGGTTGCCAGCACGACAAATACAACGTGGCCCTGGCTGTCACTGCGCTGCTTATTGCACGCACACTATGTCTATTGATATGCTTCCATCGACACCGGGAAAAGAACCTTCGAGGTCCTCTTGAGCAGCAAGGAGCGAATACCACTGAATGACTGTTGAGCGCATAGAGCAGAAAATAACGTACAAGGATGCACAAGCACGCGTCCTTCCGAGGGAAATTAACATAATCTGCAAATTGAAAGGCTTTTCAATCACAACCGCGCAACGACAGAAAGGAAAATAAAGTTTAGCGACCCGATTATTGTCAGCTGAGAACTGTCGTAAGATAAGACGCGAACACCGTTTGCAATAAGGAAGGGTGCGCTACCGCATTCGAAAAGTCACGAAAGAAGCGAAAAAGCAGCGACAAAGAGCCAGGCGTCCTCGAGCGAGAGACAAAGCAAGCACCAGTTAACTCAAGTTCGAGCGAGCTAACCCGATTTGAGCGCGTGAGTCGTCGTCATTCCACTCGCCGCGGGCACTCTTCCCTCTCTCCGGTGCGGTCAGGCCGTCGCATCGCTCCCTCGAACGCTGCGAGTCTCAGCACGATCTAGTGTGTGTGTGAGAGAGAGAGAGATGCCGCCTGGCTATCACTCGAAACAAAAGGCCGGCCGTCGACCACGAACAAAATGCGCCGGGCCGCCGGAAGCACATTCTTCTCTTGTTCTTGCTGCTCGAGCAGAGAGAGAGAGAGAAAACGCCAGAGGAACAGTACGCCACAAAGGATGGACTGCGCGCCCTCGAGGGGGAATGCCGGAGCCCGCCGTGTGTCCTGTAAACAATGGCTGCGCGCTGTATTTGGACCGCGCGCTCTGCGGCCGCTGCGAACTCTTTTCCCTCTCGGCCTCCTCTCTTCGCAAACCAGGCGCCACAGACGACGCAGCGGAAACGCTGAAAAAACACCGGGCCCATCGCGGTGGGCAAAGGACTTGCCAAGGCCCCGGGGCCGTTCTCGGCTGGATGCGACGGACACCTTTGCAACGAGCGCATTCCACGAGTACCGCGGAGCTCTGGCGTCGGCAAGCAACTAAACGATGCTGCATGCAACCTTCACAGAGAGCGATAACGTAGGTCCGGGGCTACCTGCACAAGCAGGCAGCCCCGATCAATATGTATGACAACAAGTTGCACACACGCACTGAAGTACTCGCAAAACCAGATCGAGTTCTGTTTCTCTCAGGACACACTGTACCTTTTTCCAACATTTCCCATCAATGCGCAATCAACCAGCCATTTAGGAAGGCCGGCAGAGCTTCCGTTGCAAGCATCGCTAATGCTACGCTTCCCACGGGCCAAAAACAGCGTGAACCTCTAGGTATGCGTCCCCATGGAAACGTAGCGACATGTTCACAGTCAGCGAGAAAAGCAATGCGACAGCCGCGAGACGCCACGTGCGCTTATCTACACGCATCATCTCTGAGGCGAATAGGCGCGCTGAGGTATAGGAAGAAGTCTGAGAGACGGTAGCGCTAGAGGTAGCGTAAACCTTGGAAATGCGAAATCAACGCGTCTTGGAGCAGACCTTTGCTGCCAATAATGTACGAAACGCAGAAGCACCAGGAAATAGAATCATAAATAAAATAAGCGAGGATGAAAAAAATATCCAGGCAGAAACTCCTCTGGGAGTTGTCCAAGTATGCGTAAGCATTGTGCCACTTCCTGATCTCCACGCAGCCCGGTGTCATTATCAATATTATGAAATTTGACCTGACCAGTATAATCCCTTATCAGCCCATATCGGTCGTTATGAACTTTATCAGCCTGGATCCGACTTTTATCGGCTGTTATCAACCGTATCGGAGTCGATACGAGCCTTAGCAACCCTTATCGGTCAGCATCAACATTCTCGGAATCAATTCGATTCTTATCTGCCTTTATAAGCCTTATCGGATATCACTTGACCCTTATCATCTCTTATCAGTCTTTATCAACGCTGCCGTACTTGATCCGACCCTCATTAACCCTTATCCGTGCTTATTAACCTATCCAGAATTGTTCCGAGTATTATAATCCCTTATCACCCTTTAGAACCTTATCCATCTACGTCGAACCGTTATCAAACATGATGAGAACCATATAACACTTTCATAACTCCTTATCAACTCAGTGACTTCTTATCTGTGTTGCCGCATGAGGCCTCGGAGATTGGTGGTATTTCGGTTGGTGAAGGAACGCCCCAACGAAAGGAGCAACCTGCGACCACCGAAACGCACTGGTGATGTGGCGTGTTTGGCATCAAATTGTCGCAAAATCGGAATTTCCCTTATGTCTACAATGCTGCAAGTGTCTATATATGGTCATAGAGGTCTATATCTGGTCCTAGAGGGCGTTTTTCGACAAACCGTTCACAAAAACTGTTATCCTTTGAGATTTGTTTTATACTGCCGGTACAACACATTCAGAGGGCTCAGATTTATTCATCCTCTGGAAGGGCGGTTGTTTAACTCAGTCAAATAAAAATAAGGGGGGGGGGGGTAAGCCCAATTGGTAAGACACTCGGCTTCTGAGCGTGGGTCGTAGGTTCGAAACTCACTACTACCAATGTCTTTCGAATTTATTCTGTTTTATAGATCAATTTCTTTGTAGCGATTCGTCGTATACGTGATAGATGGATTCACGGGTTTCGTCGTTGGGTCGGCATTGCAATGCTGACGCATTAAGAAAGAAAAGCTACAGGAAAGTTGACCGCCACGGCTAGATGGGAAAAGAAACGAGTAGCAAGAGCAAAACTGACCCTGGATGACGCACGAAAAACAGAAAGCAGCGTCTATGCGCTGTTTCTTGAGCCACGCTGGAGCAGCATCCAGCAAGTGCGCTGTCCCGGCAAAGCTGAAGAAGCGGCTGTAACAGCAGCAACAAAGTGCTACGCAGCAGTTCCCTGTGTCGCGCGTGCCCTTGTTGCGTCGGGGTTCGTTAAAGGCCGGCTCTTCCCGGAGGCGACCAAATTAAGAGGCGGCGCGAACAGAACACGCAGGACGCGACAGCCAACCGAGCAACAGCAGCAGCAAGGAGTGGGGTGGTGGGCATCGGGCGACCCAGCGACGAGGAGAGGACGAGCACTGCTGGAAACGAGGACCAAATGTTAGCGCCCAGAGGGAAAAAGAAAAGGTGGCGCACGCGAGAAGACTGGCAGAGTCGAGGATGTTTGAGAAGCGGCGCTGGTGAAGTGGAGGCGCGACGATGAACATCCTGTCGCCAGCCAGCGCAGACGGCAAACAGTGAAAGGAACGCGTCAGCTATTCGGGACCGCCGCTTGCGTCGCGATGAAGGCGGCGGCAGCTACGAATGTCGCCGCCGTCAAGTGCGACGCTGACGTTCGTTTAGCTCGGCGCCGCACGGCACTCCTCACGCACCCCGCAGTGTGTTTCTGCGTTGCAGAATGGCTTCGAAGCACTGCCTCCGGAGAGATCCGGCCTCGGACGATGCAGAAAGACGGAGCCGATCTGGGATGTGGCAGAACGTTGCTAGCTATGCTGAGCTTCTTTATGCAAGATATCCAAGAAAAAAGTTAAAGCACAAACTTTGTAATATTACCTTTTTTTTTAGAGAAATAAAATCATTTAAGACTTCATGGACCGATCAGAAAGTAGGGATAATCGCGCCACAAAAAGAAAAGAAAAGAAACGTGGAAGGGAAACAACTATAACTACACTGTTTCACATTTCATATTCATAAACTATGCGAACACATTCATTCATACATTCATTCATCGGCATAAATCGGTCAATATATGTCCAACTTGGCTGACACAACGAATACTTACGTTTAAGAAATTTCAGACGAACGTACTTCACGTAATTCAATGCATCAGCGATCTTAGAGAAGTATGGCCCCGCTGAAACGAATCGCCTCTGGAGTCTTTCGCTTCATTCATCAACATGACTTTCTCCGCTCAATTTACCTCGCCTTAAGATCAACGTGTCCGCATTAGCTGCCTCGTCCGTCACCTCGTGACAGTGTACCATCGGCTTCGTCTGAACGCCGGGATCACCAATAAGTGTACCTGTGCAGTCTTGAACTGACCATCGGCCCCTTAGGCTGACAAGTTTGGCGCCCCAGGTACCGTGAATCATATTTTGCTTGGAATGTGAAGCTATACACAGACGAAAAGAAAATGACTTGTTATCCCAGTTTCATCAACTCCCTTTTTGAATATTAATAAAATGTTTCTCTCTCTCAGTAGAATTGGCTAAGCTTCCCGCAAATCCCTGGAGCCTTCTCTTTCGAAGCAACGTTCAAGCTTTAAGCTTTCTTTCTTTCTTCTTTCCAGACACTCGCTTAATTGAAAAGCCTATTTACATCAGCGCGATCACTTTTATCTCACCTGGTACATACCATGATCATATATTTTCATACCTTCCTTTAAATCAAAGCTTTATCTGCGAGCCCTCCCGAATTTTCCTGACGGTAGCTAGGTGCTGCTCCCTTGACGAATAGCTCCTACAAAAACTGAATTACGTGCCTGATGGTGCATCGTAAGGCTGCTGCCCTGAACACAGAACTTCCGTGAAGCGCATACGCACCTTATTAACGAAGATTCAACTTCACATGAAGCATAAAAGAAGCAGCAACGTTGGCGCAACAATCATGGCCGATCCCCAAGAATAGGCATTTGCTACTGGGTACATGTCCGAATAGATAAGCAGAACAAGAGGCCAGAAGTTCAAATTTCGGCAACAGAAGTTTGGAGAAGTCGGCCACAGAGAAGGGGGGGGGGGGGGGGGAATTGGCGAAAGAAAGAGCCGAGTGTAGGAGAAGAAGTTGAGTGAACAAAACGAAACGAAAACGTACAGTGAGCGGAGGGCGTTGAGCTGCGCAGAAGTGAAGACAATTCAGTAAAAATGAAAGCAAACTTCCCTTATCACTGATTCCCACATAACGCGTGATTTTCCTTTTCCTTCAGTTATCAGACAACCACTTGCGCCCATGTAAGTGGTTGGCTGTAGGTGAGCAGTGGCCTAAACTTTAACAAAAGAAAAAGAGCATGTGGGACAACTGAGACTGGGCGGCGGGTAACATGAAGAGAAACCGACCGCGAGATTTTTCCAACAACCAGGGACCTCGGCACACTTGGCGCAGATCCACACTGCAAGAGTAAGAAGTCGGCAAGAGTGAGGGAAAGAGGGTGAAACAAACACGTGCCGAACCGATCCCGCTCTCGGCGCCATACAAAAAAAAAAAAAAAAAGATGCCCAGACTGTGCCAGTCTGTACGGCTTCTTCCTACACAGCGTAGTCAGAGACGAGGCGCATAAGACCGGGACCCACCTTCCCGCAGCCTCGACATCCGGTTGTGCAGCGAAGGCTGTCTGTTAGTAAGTTCCAGCGCCGCTGACTGTCTCGACGCAGCGAGGTGCAGAGGCCGTATATACACACATGGACGAGGGCGAGTGAGGACGCGTCAGTTTGCAAAGCTCGGCGACTCGCCGGCGCCTCAGGGGAGCTCGGGACGGGAGTGCGGCCGCGGTGGCGACTCGAGCAGTGCGAGCCCCGAGGTTCTGATGCTGACCCGCATTTTAAAGACCGTCGCCCAGAGAAAAAAAGGCCTGGAAGGCATCGCCTCAAGGCTGCACGGCAAACGTAAACGGCCACCCGGCTTGAAGAGCCGCTCTTTGCCTTCAAGCAAAGGAACGAAGATAAATAGAGAGAGAGAGAGAGTGATGTAGGAATACGAACACAGGAGTAAAAAGAAAGACACACATGAGGATGGCGGTGGAGGAGGCTGTTGTATAATGCCGTTTTGTGTTCGGCTGTACGCGGATCGGGTGAAACCGTGGTTTGCGTGCGAGATCGAGTCACGCAAGCGCTTCTCTGTCGGCGAAAGAATAGCCGGGCGTCTCGTTCGCTGCTGCGTATAATGGTAAAGAAAAGGGGACGCACACATACACGGGAATGCAGAGCAACGTTGACGTTACTCTGTGAAAAAAAATAATAGAGAAAGAACCACGCGTCGTATAAATGGTTATAGTTATTTGCGTGAGGTCAAATATCGACGTAACTGCTACCGCGTCGCATGCAGCCCCGGTCACGTCAGCGGCTGCGTTAACGAGTACAGCAGACGTGGAAACGACGAATCGCATAACTGCTCGCAGGACAGAGAAAGGTCAAGAAAGAAAGAAGGAAAGAAAGCGGCGCGTGTAACACATAACCGCCGAGGAGACGTAGCTTTTAACGGCCGAAGCTGCGAGCTCGCTGCCGTCGTAAAAACACCGGAAAAGAGACTTTTCGTCGCACGGCCTGCTATATAAAATGGCAGCAAGCACAGGCAACACAACAAAGGCTAGAGAACCTCACCATTTCCGAGTAGCTACCGAGCTCGGCAAACGGTGACTTCCTCAGCAGAACTCCAGCGTTGTTAACATACTTCTTACTTCATTTATCAGGATTCATTACGAAACATTACAAAGCAATTATCCGAGAGGTACACAGTCACGGAATAGCAGGCAAACTACAGTTCAGAATCGTGGAAATTTCCATCGCATAACACTCTCGAGTTTACACTGATGGCGTTCAGTGCGAAATTATTACATGCTGTACTCTCGTCTCCCGCGTTCCAGTATTTGATGCAATACCCGAAAGTCAACCACGCTACGTCCAGTTGAGCAGCGAAGGGAGATTGAGGCCGGAGGAAAGGAGACTGCCGGATAAAGAAGAACTTCGCATGCGAACCCAGAAGCTGGGCTATTCGCACTGGACGCCATGCCAGGAGCGATAGTGTCGCTCATAATAAAAACCCACGCTATGGCTCACACCCGCCGCAAGAAATCGGCCAGAAATTAAGCGAATGGAAAAAGTATTGACAGAAATCGCAAAATATAACTGCAAGATTCTAGGAATTCCGAAACGAAATCCTCGTGAGAAACGATTTTTGACATATTACATGTTTCAAAATAAAGAAAAGAAGCGACGAAAACAAATCGGGGAGCATAAATGAAACAGTACGAGGCTAGAAAAGAAAGAAAGAAAGAAGTAATAACGTCTGGTGATGTCATTGGTTGGAATCGCTAAGGAAATCCTGGCCTGCAGGGCATACGTGGCCGTAGCTGAGCCCATGAGCCAAGAAGGGAGAACGGCAATTGTCACGTACAGTCTGGGAACACGGGGGAATTTCCATAGTATAGTCTGAGCCGCTCTGCAGAGCATGCACAACCTACCATCACTCTCAGTCCCGGATGTTTAAACCACGCACAGCGATGCGACGCGCACACACTGGACCCCGCTGCGCTCGCGTTACCTCTAACTTGCTTGCCTTGGAAAGTCCCGTTCCAAAGCTGCCTCAACGATTTGTAGACACTGCAATGCATAGAACGAGAGTCCCGTGCGCCAGGGCCAAGCGGCAGTGCGGGGAAAAGAAGGGGAGGGGGGGGGGGGGGGGCGACTCAGAAGCGCGGGAAGGGGGCACGCGCAATCTCTCATCATGGACTGCTTACCCGCGAATTTTCGTGCGCACACACACGAGCGGCCCCGCTTTCGCGGACTGTCTGTCTCTCTCCTCGCTCTCTCCACAAGCGGCCGACCTCCATCACGTACTTGTCGATCGAAACGCACCGCTAAAGTCCCCCACTTCTCATCCCTAATTCCCGTCCGCAACTTCAGTTCTTGCGTTCACCCATCGCTACCAGCTCACGCCTCCCCCCTCCCTGTCCGCATCACTATAGCTCTCACCACCAGCACTCTCCCGTATCGTCTACTTGTTATGTCCAGTATCGTCTGCTTGTTAATGGCGTAATAGCAGCGGGTTTCGTAGCGGCCGCTCAAGTTTCACGTTGCTCTATGCATTCTTGGACGAGTCGCTACCGTGAGCGTCGAACGCCGTGTAGCAGCGGTAGACCTCTTTGGCGACCCTAGCCCCGTCGGCCCCAATTATGCGGCCCCAACAGATATCGGAAGACCCGCACAGTGCCCCCAGCTTCCCGCCGTTTTTACCCAAGACGCGCACATGGCAGGTGTTCGCGAAGTGGATTTGAAATGCGCGCTTGGGGCACGCACAGCCCTCCTCGGAACGTCTTGCCGCATTCGATGGGAGACATGCGGGTGCTCGTTCTTCGCAGAAATCCAAGCTGGGAAAGGGAAGAAATTGCAAATCTTATGATACATCGGAAACAACCGCAATGTCTGTCCATGTTATTTCCATGTGCAGGCAAGGTATATACACTGAAACGAACGTCTAATTCCACAGTCCGCAGTCATTCTGTTCGCGGGTTCGTTGCCACGTCGGTGACCCAACTTGAGGCAACAAATGATTGCAGTCATTTTCTGGTGTTAGAGCGACAGCTCTACTACTGTAGGTACACCCCTAGAAAACGCCTCGTTCCGCAAATGTGAACTTCGAGCTCAGCCAAGGTCAAATTTGGACTTAGCTGATGCGTTGTGGCGTGAAAAGGAACAGCAGCTCAAGGTCAGTTCTTCGTGCCAGAGGTGATGGCTCCATCCAAGTTCAAACTGGATGCTGAAAGTTTGTGGTGGGGCAACGTACCACAAACTTTCAGCATGTAGCCAGTGACTGGTGGTCTGTGTTGTAACGCCGAATCTTGGCACAGTTCTCTTTCTTCCTTTTCTTTCTTTATTTTACTTCTTCGCCTTCTATTTTTACGGAATAAAGCGTCCTTCTTTGTGCAACAACTTCAGCGCCACGTTCTTGCAGCAGGCCGTGCGCGGTCAGTGGCACTGCTAGTAGAAATTTCCGTGGCAGCGCAGGAGTTTGCGTGATAGTTGGATGCAGCAGTAGAGGCCGTCAACAGCAATAGTTTACGGGGTTCGGTTTCCCTGCAAATGTTGATTCCTGCACCGCTACGGCATGCCACTTCTAATTTAATGAATCACTGTGTAAGCAGCGAAGGCTACTACATGCTGGAACATTTAATTCGAGGCTGTACGTGTGACCACGCTTCGCCAGAATTCAGCTTCTTGGCAGATCCTGCGTCCCGTAAACTTTTGCTGTTGACGGAACATTGTGATTTTATTCCGAGATAAATCCTGCCGACCGGGGTTTCTGAAATAAAGTTTCCTATCCCCCTCCACTCTCTCCCTCGTTCATCGATGCCTCTACGGCAGTGCAGATCATTTCAATGTGCGTCTGCGCAACGAAAAATTGGGAAACTGTCGTCCCGCCCAAGAAGGCCAAACGGGTTTCGCGTACACGACGCGGGCCCTGGTTCTATTCACGGCTTTCATATTTTCTCTCTCAACCTTCTTCTTTCCTTCTTTATTTTACCAAGTGCTCGCACATAGAAGATTTGAATGAATGTTCTTATCAGCATCCGTCTTTCACGTCCACCGCTCTTGGCTCGCCTCCCCAGCCTATCCACACCCCTTCCTTTCCTCCAAGAAGAAGGAGAAGAAAACATGATCTCTGGCACTGCTTATCGCCACCCGACATCGCTTCCACGCGTGAACGGGCCATTGTTGCCGCCGCGTGGACGCACTCTCAAAAGTCTTCTCGAGGCGGCGATTCACCACGGAGAGCGCGCGCAGAGGTATCGCGGCAGAAGCAGAATAGAAAGAGCAAGGCCAAAGCCAGAATGGAGAGCGGCGAGAGATAAGGGGGCGACCGGCCGCGCTGCAAGAATGTGCGCGCGTCCCGGAAAGACAATGTGCGCCGCCTGTGCCCACTTTTGTCCAAACACAAAGAAAGTCGCCGAAGGGAAGGAAAAGTCGCGGCCCAGAGAGCGCATAACGCCGGAGAGATGGCGCGCCGCACTGCCAGGTTTTTCTTCTTTTTTTGTGTGTGTGTGAGTGTGTAGAAGATTTTGCTCTTGCTCCGGCAACGGAGGCAGCAAATGTGAATTGCCCACGACGAGTTCTGCAACATTATTCGGTGCAGCGGCATTTCCAAGAACGAGAATTAAACCGTCGGTGGACTGAAGCGTGCAGACAGATGTCAAATAAACATAATTTTTTTTTGCTAGCTAGTATTCAGCAGATTGCTCTTCGGATAAATTAAAGAAGCAATGAATGCATTCGCGACGTTGGCGCGAACACGAATGTACAAGATGAGCCACACTCATGCAGAGGCGATCTGTAGCTTAAAGTCTTCATCCAGCATGCACTTGAAACAAGAGATATCAGCGTGTTGCCAGTGCGAATTCATTGACGCCAGTGTATGGAGGTACAGCGGGGAAGTTCTCTAATAACGGATCCATGGAAGTGCTGTGTCAGGAACAAGAACCACTCCTGGAGCAACGTCGCACAAAGAACGAGAAGTCCTGCGTGGAGGAAGAGTGCGTCACACTATTTGTACGAGTACGAGTTGCCTCGCTATACTACATCACATCGCACGGCTGCACCCAACTACCACAGAAACTCGTTCGCTGCCGGAACCGAAGGAGTGGCGCTGACCGCGCGCGGGCTGCGGCAAGGACAGGCAGGCAGGCAGGCAGCGGCCGCTGTTCCAAGGTTGCCGCTTTGAAAAGACAACGAGATCTCCGCGCAGACAGCGGGTCCCCGATGAGAGCCTGTTGCAAGAGCTTGGCCGAGGCCCTCAATGGGTGGGGGCGAGATTCCCGACCCCTCATTGACCTAAGCGTCCGTCGCCGTCCATGCGCAGGCCATTCGACGCCATTCTGGTGTCGCTGCCCTTTCTGAGGAAGGAAGCGGTCAGCCGTCGCCGGCAATCAGCGTTATGCCGACGAGCGACGCCGGAACCTCTCGTGCAAGCCATAAACGAATGTGAAAAGCAGGAACGGAGTAAATCGACGGATCATTCACCTTCGAGAAAGATTGTGCGTATAGTCGAGTGTTTAAAGCATTCCATCGCGGATTCCTTAAGTCGTCGATTTAGACTATTTGCTCAACTTCCCCATTTGCTTCTGTAGTGAAAAAATAACGCTTGATTTGATTTGATTTGATTTCATGTGTTTAGAGAAAGGAGCTTTTATCGCGAATTTGATGGCTCATGTATACAACTTACTCAGCTGAAGTAATGTATGAGGAAAGTGCGAAAGTCGTCGCATAGGCACTACCCGGTAGAGTCTTGGAGCTTCGAAGTGGCTCCTATGCTGCGAGGCGTCTCCAAGAAAACGGCCTATACAAGTGTTGAATAATCAAGATCCCCAGATTTGTCAGTGCGAGTTAGGCTAAGCAAAAGCTCAAAGCAGCAGTGCGAAGCTGAACCAACCTGAAACTTGAAGCACCGTCGTCACCGCAACTTATCAAAGAATGAACCGATAAATGGCACTCACGGTTTTGGTAAAAGGAACCCAGCATACGTCCTTGGTAGTTTCATTGAGGATCGGAGAATCGGATTTGGCTAATAGACTAAAAGCGGAGCTAGAAGCGGGCGCCGACCACTATAATTATGGGAAGAACCAGAAACATGTGTAATGAACGATACAGACTGGCCTCGTTGATGGTTATAATCTTGAACGTTACAGCAAACCGCGAGGCATAGATGAAAATCGGACGAGTACAAGCGCTGTACCCTTATGTGGTCAACGCGTCCCTGCCCGCACTGCAACACGCTAAAGTTAGGAATGTCCTACCCAACACGTACAATAATATGCGACACATTATGTGAATGCAGCCTCCTTCATACACACAGGACGCTGCAGGAACGACACTCGCGGCAGACCCTAACTTACGACGGCCCAGAAATTCACGGGCCTGTTACGAGCTGGTACCGGTTGTTACGGGAACGGGGTTTCGGTGACCTTCAACAGCGTCTGCTGAGCTCGAACCAGACTGGGCATCGGAGAGGGTCCGGCAGGGATGACGAGATGATGTAAAAACAAATAACAGAAGTTTAATACATCGTTACGGATGAGCGGTGCACTCCAAGACAAAGAGTACAGAAACGTTCGGCGTGCGTGCTCCTGCATGCAAGGGCAGAGAGGATGTGTCTCCACGTCGCAGCTCACTGGTTTTCTTATACCCCACACCATCCGGGCAACCTCATTCTTTCTCGCTCCCTGGTAGAGGGCCTTGTCAGCATGCTGGTTAGCCCACAAGAGGAATTCGGAGAGAAACCACTCCCTGGCGTAGATGGGGTGAACATAGGACAAAGGAGAGCGGGATTTAGACTGTTGCATAATCCTGTCGCACAAACTCGACGGACAAGTCTTTTCGTGTTGACGAGCGTGACGATTAGGCGCGTTGTGTCTCAGGCGCTTGGCATCCGTCCCCTTCATCGCCGCGCACAGTGAACCGCAACAGGCCGAACGGAAATCATCGCTTCACATTGTTGTTTTACTAAGTGTAAACAGATGGGAAGACCCGTTTATCAATGCGTGCACGCGTAAAGCAACGAAGGTTCGTAGGACAGTGCGACAAAGCTACTGGAGTAGACGCTAAGTGCAAGCAGAGTTTGCAACGAAAATTACAAACACTAATCACACCTTATTAAGTCGCTGTACCGTAGGAAATGCCGAATAACATCATGAGTCTCGTGACCATAAACTGCAATGAAGTGATCGCATTTCGGAGACAGCAAGCGCGAAGCCATAGCTGATAACTAGCACAGTGCGCCCGAAGATCGCCGTCTCGGTAAGCTACAAATAACAGAGATCGAAGCACGCCGGCTTCTGCCACTACGTGGACTGCGCACATGTCGGAACGTACCTGCCGTCACAAGAACAACAACAACAGAATGGTGCGAGCGACGAAGCTACATTTTTACCTGCCCGGCCCTCGCCATGGTCCAATCACGTGAGTGCGGTGCCTCTGTGGTGATGCGGACCATGTCTCGGTCGGCGCGAAAAGGGGCCGTTGAACTGCACGACGCACGCCGGTCGCCTCGCTCGACGCTTGCATGCAACGACTGCCACGTGCTGCCGGCTCTCAGTCGCAGGCCTGGAGACGGCGCTAGCCATATGGCAGCGTCCTTCTATTCAACCTCCCTCTACACTCGTCCTCCTTGTGAGTCGCGGAACGACGGAACGAGCGTACGGGCAAGGGGGTGCGTGAGTGTGTGTTGTCTCTTGTCCCCAGTGTGCTCTGGACGGTCGTCGTGATCCCGACAGGTCGTGATCGCCGCGTTTGCAAAGAGGGGGGCAGATACGGCGTTCTTCTTGATGGCGGCGCGCCTCCTTGAAGGAAGGGTATTCCGCAGCGCAGACGCCATGGAAATGCAGGGCTCGATCGCGTACGCGGCCAGCTCCTGCGCCCTACTCTGAGGTGGTATAGTGGCGAGGTGCTTACACTCTTACAGCGCACAGTAGAAAATAACGAGCAGCGATCGATTCGACGCAAGAGGACGCCCGAAAACAAGGTCTCACTACATCGCCCCGCTCTCTTTTCCGGTCGATTCGGTTTTTCGGAGTGCAATGTTCTCGAATTGACGGCACAAGCACAGAAGTTGGCCTGCACTAAACGCGTGGCACGAGATTGCGTATATGTCTGTAACCGAGAGCGTGGTACAGAGAATCAGAGGGCTCCTTTCCCAGCTGTGAGAGCGTCTGGAAGAGGAGTGATTGCGATGCGAACGTCCTCCGCACGCCAAGAGCAGGCAAGATCGCATTATACAACTCCCCGATTCGCATGTAATACGCGCATCATCCGCTACGAGTGCAAAATGTGCCATAGTTAGTGCAGAAGTCTCATTAGGAATTATTTGCGAAGAGTGGTGGATCTGGCGGAATGACAACTGGAACGGCAGGGCGAAACAGCAGCAGCAGCAGCAGCAGCAGCAGTCAAGACTGGAACTCGGTCAAGAGGTTAAGGAATCCGCTCGAACTGCGTTTGCACTCAGCAGAAGACGGGGTTTTTTCACCAGCGACCGAGGTACGCGCAAGATTTCCGAGCCGCATACCACAGCGCGAGCCTTTATCGGACCCACCTGCATCCCGGCACGCCTGGAGCGTTTGCCGTGATCACAGACAACGTCGAGGCCCTGCGTTAGCGCGTCTCCCGCGCCGCGTGTTTCCAGATGATGCGATACTAAACCGACACTACGCGGTTGGCGCTGGAGCTCCCCTCCGATCTCTGCCACACGCAGTGGCGGCAAAGCTGTCGATCTGGGCAATGCGAGAAAAAAGAAAAAAATATACAACGAGGCGGGGGATTCGCACGCCGACAAAAGGGAAACGACTTGCAGCGCCGGCGCGTGATATACGAGCCAGCCGACCTTGGCGGCGTGAGCCACATTCACGCGCCGCCGCCGAGCGTCGGTGGCGCTGTGCGCGGCTCACGTGGAGGGCGTCGGCCCGACGCCTGCGCCGGGCCGCACGACTCAGTGCTACGCTGGCTATTCGCGCCGCCCGTGCGGCTAGAGGTCGGGCCTCGAGATTCCTCCGGCAGGTGTTCGAGTGACGCCGGTGTGCCTCCAGGGCGTTATTTATTACTACTACTGCTTTTTCTTCGGCCCTCACCCCTTCCCCTGTACCACTGCCTTCCTTCCACGGGCTTTCGTTTTGTATTCCTTCATCGACGGCCACACGAGAAGCTGCTCGCATAGCTGGATCGCCCGTCGGTGCTATAGCCGCAGAACGCAGAAGAAACGAGAGGAGTCGGAACAGGCAAGTACAAAGAGGAAAAGAAAGCAAGAAGGCTGAGAAAAGGAGCGGGCACTCGACCGTGAACGCCACGTTGGCACGGCGCAGGCCAAACCATCCCACCGGCTGCTGCGGCGTTATAGCCCCTTGCGTTACACGGCAACGCATTCCAGCGCATACCACACGCCTTGCTTCCCCGCTGTGCCGCTGTCGCCTCTTCCCCCCCCCCCGCCAGTTCCCGCCCATGGCGCACACAGTCCATTCTGACGGGGATGCGAGCGGGCAGATTTAAAAGCACGTGCCCTTCGAGAAGGAAGCAACCCTTGGATAAGCACCCTTGACCTTTATCCGGGCCCGGCGTCCTACACCTTAAGACGCCGCGCACTATCCTTAATGTGCTGCTGAAGCTCCTATGCAGTGAACATTCACCACCTGTTCTGCCTATGTCTAGGAACGAGGGCTACTCGATAGAGCTTTCCAAGAGCTGCACCAAGATACCAAAGGATCAGGCAAACATTTGCAGGAGTTGGCCCATGGACGATAAGTTTCCTAAGCCAGTGCCCGAGGAGGACATCCACACTGTTATATAAGTACAGATATATATTACAGCACAAGCAGCTAAAAGGGAGACAGAGAGAGATGAAATCACACATGATTACGATACTGTCCAATGCCAATATGAATCACAGCTGTATACGTGTTTTCGTAACGCGACATACTGTCTGATGCGGACAATCTGTCTCGTGCGGCACATTGCAAAGGAAGCGAAGTGTGGCGCAACTGTCGCGCTAATCGGGAGATAACGAACGGCAACGCGTGGGCGACGCCGGCCGCGATCCACAGCGGCGTTGTGGCAGACAGATATCCGCTCATGCAGCACTTCGTTTCCATACAGACGATGCGCGCTACTCTGGTGCGATCTCGTAGTTCTCGTCGCCGCAAAGCCCTTCGTGAGCAGCGTTACGCTTTTCTTTTCGCGCTTTCGCCATACCCTCCTCCTCCGCTTTCCTCCCGGCGCTGGCCATTTTATCATCCCCCCCCCCCCCCTGCGCTCATCTTTCGATGTGCTCGTTCGCTCGGTTACGAAGTAGGACGCCGACACTCGGTCGCCTAAGAGTTGCGCAATAAAACGTTGCAGCTCGTGCGCGCTTTCCGTGCGCGAGGCCATATTAAGCCAGCACCGAAGCGAAAGAAGTTAAGCAACATTGCGACAAAACGTGAAACACGGATTAGTAACAAAGGCGGCAGTAAAAGTTGTGCTTCTCTAAGGCAGATTGTTCTCGATCCGTTCCTAACGTTTTCCGCAACTGATATTAAACAGAAGAGCGTTTCGCACAGTGCGTAAAGTTCGACATCGCTGTCACTGCTTGGCATTGTGTAGGAGAAATAGAAACACTCTCTCCCTCTGTCTCTCTTCGCTCCCCGCGAGAAGCTCGGAGACCCAACGGGTTAACGCATTTAAACTCCGCCCGTCGCCAGATGTTTGCATCATCGTCGCTATTTAAGTAGACCGAGAAACCACAATTTTTTCTGCCTTATGCCATGCTCGCAAGCGCAGCGGCGACCGACGAGCGCCCGTCCGTCTCCACTGAAAGGCACCGATGCCAGCCGCACATTCCAGCGTGGCTGCTCATCCCTTGTAAGTCCAGACGCAGGGGGGTTCGGCGCCAGCAATACGAACTCAAAAAATAGAGGCGCCATGCGCACCGGCCCTATATATATATATATATATATATATATATATATATATATATATATATATATATATATATATATATATATATACAGGCGCTAATGAAAGAAAACAGAAAGAAAACAGAAAATATAGGCGTGACGGCGAGCGCCGCTCGGACGCGCGAAAAGAAACACAAGACGGTGCGATAGAAGGGGGGGGAGGGAGAGAAGGAAAGGCACGCGCGATATTGCGAGAACACGGGAAGCTGCCTGTTCACACGCTCGTGGCGAGATATGCGCTCTCCTTGCGAGCTGCACGGGTGGCTGGACGGCCGACTCGCGGAACGGCGGCCTGCTGCTCAGCGTGCGTGCGTGCGCGCGCTGGCGCAGATTCCACGGAGGCGGCGACGGTGCAGTGCGCGAAAGGCGATCACGCGGGCGGCGGGCGGTTCCGCCCGAGAGAAAGCCGAGAACAGAGCGGCGGAGGCGCCAACCGGCCAACACGCGAGCGATGCACTTCTGGTTCCTGGACCGCGTCCAGCGTTTTGCGACGCGTGCAGCGCGGCGAAAGTCGTTTTTGGCAGCGTCTGCAGACGCCGAAACGGCCGCTGAGCGCGCTCGCGTTCGGCCGAGAGAGGGGGAAAGAGAGAGAGAGAGAGAAAAGACGTGTCGTGTGTCAAAGCCCGACAACAGGTCCGAGGGAAAACATTGCGGTAGCGCGGAAGCAACCGAAGCACCACGTGCGAACAATACACCTGCAGCACTCACATCCATTTGCCAAGTATGCGTATATACAAGCACGCGCTGTTTTGAGATCCCAAGGAAAGTGCCTAATCGTGACCAGCGAAATGAAAACCACGTGCGCGGCACCGCGCAGAAAGAACGTTTGTATTTCTTACTTTTGTGCTCCTTTGAAAGCCGCGAAGATAAACTCACGTTTGTAAAGCAAAACATTAAAAAATATGCATTCGCAACGCGCAAGGGGCGAAATGGTTATACCAATGCAGCACTTCCGTTCGACGCACCTCTTCTCTCGGAAAGGGGCCTGGCACAAGCGCCAACACTCGCCATAGCTCGCCGTTTGTGAGCGGTTGGGATCAACAAACACAAACGGTGCACATTGATTTGGGTTCGTTTTTTCCCTCACTGCTCCTCTCGCACGCGTAGATGGATGGCGCCTCTTCTCGGAAGCCCAAGGACGCGGATATTTTGCGCACGAGGCAGCGGCGCGCCCCTACAGCTCTTCCCTATATAGTATGCAAACAGAGGAGCAGCTCCCCGGATCGGTACAAGTACAGTTGACGCAAGCGCGTTATCCATGTCGACGGGAGATCGGAGGCAATCCGACACCTCGGAGAGTATGGGGAGTGTAAATCCCCTGACGTCAGAAGCTGCCTCGTGCGAGTGCGATTCGTGGACCGACACGCACGCTCGCTGGGAGCGGCATCGGGTGCCAGCGTCCGAACGCTACGCGCTCCGGTTACCCTGAGCTCTCCACCATCGCGCACTGAAGCACGCAGACGCGACCGCTGTATTCCACTCTCTTATGCGCTGACGGCATGGACGAAGATCCACTTTAAATAACGTTCCATTCATTCATTCATTCATTCTGCGGAGTGGTCGAGAACTGCGTTTGAGCAACCAGGCGGCCTGCGGCACGCTGTGCACCCTTAAAACGCTTGGGCAACGGGGCGGACCGGATACGTGCCGAAATACGGTCCATCTGTTGGGAAATGGTCAGAGATGGGTACGCCAAGACGCGACGTCTGTTCCACACGAGAACTTGTGCCGGCGTCTGGGTCAGCACAGCTGATAAACTTCCTTTTATTAGTACGAGATGCACACAGCCAATACCGTCTAGCCAGAAAGAAAGGCATATCCTCAATAACAGCGTTTCACCCATTCATTTGTGGAACGAATAACGACAGGTAGAAATGAAAGCGGAAAAAGAAAACAATAAGAAGAATGCTGCCACTATGTCGTGATGCGCTAGACGAAGGCGGAAAAAGGGATTCGTTCGTGATGCATACATCTGGAACGAATAATTTTTTCGCCGTAGTAACAGCTTTCTTCCTGGAAGGAATTCAAATTTCCACAGCGTCGTGAAGTGCGCAACGACGACCTAAGTTATTGGCAGCCAAGAAGTAAGGCCGGAGTACGTCTAGCTCGCAAGTTCCGAGCAACACTGCCACTGAGCGCTAACGAATCGGAGCTCTCTTACGAGGTTTCCAAATTGTCGCGGCCTGCCAGCCAAGTGGGCCTTGCCAGGGAACGGACGTCCTCATTCGAGCACCAAACTCCATACGGTCGGCGATAAGTGCGGGGCGCGGCAGCGATTCGCGCGGGCAGGCAATGACTAAGTCACGTGTCGGGTCCTCGCGCGACGTCGTGCATCGTGCGTCCATGGTAATGCACCCGTCTCCGGGGCAATCGCTCTCGAACACGAAGAGAACCTCCTGGCGCATGTGGTCGAAGGAAAGACGGTCTGCCGTGCATCGCGAAGTGCGTATAGCGTATACGCCGAGAAACCATTGCCGTCGTAATATCAACGCGCCTCGATCCTGTTCAACCATGCGACCGCCTTTACTGCGACATGCAATGCCCCTCGTCTCTTCCTGCACCCGCGTCGTTCTAAGACACGCGGGCGTTAAATATTCGTAGCTTGTTTCGCAGAGCAATGGCCTAACGTTCGACAGGGCTATATGCTTTTATCCACGCATCCAGCGCTGCATGCACCAATGGTGGAGAATCTTCTATGGCTGGCTTCGATTTACCGCATCTTGTTCGCCAGTGAGAAACGCAGCTTGCCGAGACCTCGCGATGGCGACGAAATCGGGGAGGCTCTGCAAGATAAGTGGGACTCTCGCGGAGCGCCAGGATTTATTTCTGCGAGCAATCGTTTCATTCCTGAAAGGCGGCTCTGAAAACCATCACGATGACGAAAACTTTTTGATGCGAAAGCGTCAAGTGCCGAAAAAGCCGGCGACGTCTGCAGCAGCGAAACTTCCCATTGGCTGCGACGCCACGTCACTAGCGCGCCTCGCGCTTGCTGGTTCGGGCCTCGACGAAGCAGAGAGGGAGAAAGGGAGCCCCGCCGCCGCGAGGGGAGAGGACGTCGCCGCGACGCCACGTCACCCTCGCTCTCCCGCTCGGAAGCCTGTGTTGTCCGCGGGTTCCTCGTTTGCGCAAGCTCTCGCCTGCGTTCTAACTCCGCCTGGGTAAGACCAAACCAAGCGCTCTCGCCGGTCCGCGAGGAGTTCATAACTCGAAGGAACGCTCAGCGGCGTTCGCATTCGCAGTGCGTTCGCAGCGGCGTTCGCACTAATGCTTTCGCATTCACAACTCATAAAAGAGTGCTAAGATGTCCTCGGATCTTTTTTTCGGCATTTTAATTGACTATTGGCCAAACAGAAAAGTGAGCCTGCTGTATTAAAAAACTGTCAAGATTTCTCTGTGCTGGAATTACTCTTATGTCGAGCTTAATGTGATCGCTATGTAGTTCCCTGCTACGCCCCTCCTCCCCAAGGCATTCTTTCCCTCAGTCTTGAACTTTCCACTATTCTTGTTCTCAGCCTTCGAAAATCTGCATTTGACAACTCCTTTCATTGATCTAGCACTAATTCGCGACGCCATTATGTACATCTGTCACATACGTCAAATACCGAAGTAATGGCATTACAACAGTTCCTGACTGGGTATTTTTTTAATTTTTCATTGTGCTTGACACTTTCTTTTTTATTGCGAAGCAGTACTACTTTAGGTCGCACTTCAGCCCGTTCCGTGGCGAGGCGGTGGTAGGCACCATTGACCTTTAGCGTGACCTCGCTGCGTGACGTCACACCACGTGACCTAGAGTGACGTCACATAAATAACGTCATTTCATAAATAAAAAAAACATCTTGTAAGCTGGGCTGGTGGGAATCGAACCAGGATCTCCGGAGTGTGAAACGGAGACGCTACCACTCAGCCACGAGTTTTTTTTTTCTTTATTGCCTCGCTTTTCACAGAGTTTACGAGATCAGAAGAACAGATTAACAAGATAATAGTGCCGAGAACCGTCAGTGCAGAAGGTGCAGTCGTATGTACCAGAGTGGGTTCCAAGATTAGAAATGTTGTTGCAGATGCCGAAATACTAATGGCTTGTAGTCAGCACTCAGCCACGAGTTCGCTACTTCAAAACGGGACAAAATCGCCTCTAGTGAATGCGGTGTTGCCTTAGAAACGTGCCGTAGAAAGTTATACTGCGGTATATATCGGTAATTATGACCACGTAACTTACAGAAGTCGCAGTTTCGCGAGTAGCGAAGTACCTTTCCACTACATTTCTTGTGCGCTCTGCGCACACGCAGAGCCATCTTGGGGCAAACACAGAAGACACCCTCCTCGCAATGTACGGAGCTGCCCCGACACGTGGCGCACCACTCGCCCCATGATCGCGTCCGCCTTCATGGCGCGTCGGGGCCCGGCTATCTTTGCCGATCGCGACGTTTGGCTGGCGTAGCGCGTTTGAGTAGGCGGTGCGAACGGGGTGCGATAACGCTATCGCGTTCCACTCTTGAAGGCGGCCTAACTCCCGAACAAGGCAGCTCGGCAGAATGCAAAGAGGAAGCATCAGCGAGCTACGGAGACGGAAGAAGAACGAGAAGAACGACTTTCTAAGCGGCGTGCCCAGTATGCAGCTCGGCGACACACTATTGCTTCGCAATCACCAGGCTTAACCAAGCTAAGCCACGGCCGTTTTTTTTTTTTTTTTCTGTTTCGACAAAACTCACCAGTGAAGGTCTTCTCTCCATGACAGACCGACCACTCAGCCAATTTGCGTCGACTGTCAACGCACGCAGCATTTACCAGTAGACGACCGCCTTCGCTAAACGTACGTCCACAATCTGGGTTGGCTGGAACTTGTTCTTACGAACAATTCTAGCGGAAGAGCCTTTTGTAAATGCGGGCCGAGAAGCCTTGTGAATTCAACCCCAGATCTCTGGCGACAGGCAGAATGTGTCGCAAGAAACCTTGATATCTATAGCTTAAACTTGAACAAATAAGACACCCGATAAGTTGCTTGCTGTATCACTATATTATGCTGTGGCAAGACTGCATCTAGCGCGAAGTGAAATGTACTAGACCAGGGCCCCATGTAGATGGTGAAACCACTTTGACGAAAACAACCATACATTGGCGGCAGGCAGATACGTCTCTGTCAACACATAAGACCGTAAGGCGCCAAGGTGAGCGAGACATGGAAAATCTAATCTTCGCTTGTGCGAACTTCACGTTGCGGCTAAGGCTTCCAGTAGGCACATGCATACATCGGTTAGGGTCTCAGCTACAAAGGCAGCGAGAAAACGCTTCGGCCATTCTGGCACGGCAGTATGGACCGTGAGAAAATTAAAAGAATAAAGAAGAAAAAAAGAATAAGACAAAAGGAAGCAATACGCGGCGGCGTCCAATGCTACAGCGTGCTTATTCCAACGAAACGAGAGACCGGCGAAAACAAGGCAACATTGAAAAGGAACGGTTCCCCGCTGCGTATACACCTCGGCTCGCTATCGACCTCCTCTTATAGCGCACGTGTTCGCTGCGTAACCTAAAGAACGGCCGGTTCACTCTTACGTTCATTTTCTTCCCTTTACACGTTTCTTGTCTACGCGGCCTTCTTTATCGTTGTTTTCCCTTCCTCCCACTCGACTCCCTCCTGGCGGGCGCGGTAAACGGGTTCTTAGCGTTGAATGGCTTCCCGGCTCCATAAAGGGGGTCCTGCCGCGTCGTTAAGGTTTCCAGTGGCGCATACGGGGACACGCTTGCACCAATCGCAGTCGCCGCCGACGACGAAGCCGCCGCTGTTGCTGGCGCGGAAACTGCTGCTGCACGCTGCAGGCTGCTCGCATTCGCTCGTGCATCGAAAAAGCGCGCAGGCACACGGTCTAAGCGATGGCGCCTTATTACGGGAAGGTAGCGCGAAAATAAGCATAATAAAGAATAAAAAATCGCGAATCAATGCGAATAGAACGACCCGAGCTGAACAGCGACACCCGGGCAAAAGCCGAAGGAGAGGCGGAAAAATAACGACGTTGAGAGCCTTCTCCTTATATGGAGCAGCTATTTGGCGCGGGGGGCTTTCATGCACGGTGAACTTGATTTTCGAGAATCTTGGAAACAGGCGCATGTCCGACGTCGCTGTATCTTTGCTCCTTCTTTTCTATTATTATTATTCTTTTTCTTGCGCGCGAGTGGTCCTGAACGCAAGCAGGAGATAATATCCAGCTCGAAGTAAGGCCAACGAAAGCGAAATTCAAACGCACCCTCTCGCAAGTGATTTCGCGACACACTCATTCAACTGTACTGACCTCTCGCACGGAATTAAAAGGCATAGGCAACGATGCGCCATAGAGGCCCTTATTTTACTTAAGTAGAAAAACGAAAATACCGGGAAACGGCTTTGTAAGAAGAGAAACGCGCAGAGCAGGCATGTTAAAATAAAAGTCATCGGCAGGCAGCCCACATTGGCGCTGCATTGACGCTGAGCAGGCTGACTGAAGATAGCCTGGGCGCCCGCGACCGAACTGAAGTTATATTTGGTTACTACCAATAAGTACCAATTGAAATTACTGCCTGCCTTCTGAGATGGAATGCGAGAAGAAGCAACGGAAGTTAAATGAGACAGTTATACCACAAGCTCCCTACGAAACATTCCTTCTACTTTTATTAGATATTCTACAGGACAATGCAGATTCATCGAAGGTTAAAAATAAGCGTGTTATCTCACCATGCGACCCATCGGTGCGGGCCCCATACCTTAGAAGGTTCAGGCAGTCTCCCCCGAGAAGCTTGTCCCATCATCATCATCATCATCACCACCACCAGCCTGGTTACGCCCACTGCAGGGCAAAGGCCTCTCCCATACTTCTCCAACTACCCCGGTCATGTACTAATTGTGGCCATGTTGTCCCTGCAAACTTCTTAATGTCATCCGCCCACCTAACTTTCTGCCGCCCCCTGCTACGCTTCCCTTCCCTTGGAATCCAGTTCGTAACCCTTAATGACCATCGGTTATCTTCCCTCCTCATTACATGCCCTGCCCATGCGCATTTCTTTTTCTTGATTTCAACTAAGATGTCATTAACCCGCGTTTGTTCCCTCACCCAATCTGCTCTTTTCTTATCCCTTAACGTTACACCCATCATTCTTCTTTCCATAGCTCGTTGCGTCGTCCTCAATTTAAGCAGAACCCTTTTCGTAAGCCTCCAGGTTTCTGCCCCATAGGTGAGTACTGGTAAGACACAGCTGTTATACACTTTTCTCTTGAGGGATAGTGGCAACCTGCTGTTCATGATTTCAGAATGCCTGCCAAACGCACCCCAGCCCATTTTTATTCTTCTGGTTATTTCAGTCTCATGATCCGGATCCGTGGTCACTACCTGCCCTAAGTAGATGTATTCCCTTACCACTTCCAGTGCCTGATACCTATCGTAAACTGCTTTTCTCTTCCGAGACTGTTAAACATTACTTTAGTTTTCTGCAGACTAATTTTCAGACCCACCCTTCTGCTTTGCCTCTCCAGGTCAGTGAGCATGCATTGCAATTGGTCTCCTGAGTTACTAAGCAAGGCAATATCATCAGCGAATCGCAAGTTGCTAAGGTATTCTCCATCAACTTTTATCGCCAATTCTTCCCACTCCAGGTCTCTGAATACCTCCTGTAAACACGCTGTGAATAGCATAGGAGAGATCGTATCTCCCTGTCTGACGCCTTTCTTTATTTGGGATTTTGTTGCTTTCTTTATGGAAGACGACGGTGGCTGTGGAGCCGCTATAGATATATTTCAGTACATTTACATATGGCTCATCTACACCCTGATTCCGTAATGCCTCCAAACCTCTGCAGTCATGGAGGCATTACGGAATCAGGGTGTAGATGAGCCATGTGTAAAAGTACTGAAAGATATCATAGCGGCTCCACAGCCACCGTAGTCCTCCATAAAAAAAGCAACAAAATCCCAATAAAGAAAGTCGTCAGAGAGGGAGATACGATCTCTCCTACGCTATTCACAGCGTGTTTACAGGAGGTATTCAGAGACCTAGAGTGGGAAGAATTGGGGATAAAAGTTTATGGAGAATACCTTAGCAACTTGCAATTCGCTGATGATATTGCCTTGCATCGGCTACCAAAATGAGATCACGTGACCGAACCACGGTTATAATGGTAAAGGAACAATGACAGCTGTCGCGCCTCGTCAGTACCGTGTTGCCCTGCGGCGGCGGCTGCGAGAAAAGCCAACTGCCACGACGACGATTGGTGGGAAATCTAATACATAGTTATAAGGCCGTTCCGAGTATTGCGAGAGCCCTGCTAAACGTCACAAGAGTGATATAGCTTGTTCGTGTAGAGACTGCGACGCCCTTTTCAGCCAAAATAATATCTCTTCAATGTGTAGCGAAGAAGAGGAAGGCTATGGTGGGCCATCCTTTCCAGCGCTTTCTAGTGGGTCAATCTCTGCAGCGCTTTATTCGGGGAACGCCGCTCGCGCTGCGAGTCCGTGACCTGCTCTGACGGTCGGCCCAAACGCTGGTGACTAATAAACACCTTTAGAATTGGTGGAGGGTGCTTGTGCCTACAACGTCCCTCCTGGAACTTCGATGCCGTAACCTACGCTCAACCATGCCTGAAGAACCCAGCAAACGCACCCCAGCAAATGCCTCCTACTCCATCCCAGCAAGCGCCTCCTCAGTCAGTCATGTGATCTGGTGCGCCTCGCCAGAGGAACCCTGTCATTTTCATCGGCGCGGACGACACCAACGTGGAGGACTGGCTGACGATATATGACAGGGTAAGCTCCCACAACAAACGGGACGATCCTGCAAAACTGAGCAACGTGCTCTTCCATATCGCAGGTGTGGCCAGTCTCTGGTAAAACAGCCATGAGTCCGATTTTCCGAAGTGGTTCTCGTTAAGCCCTCTTTAGTGGATGATTCTGGTCGTCCGGCTGTGCGCAAGCTGCGGGCGGGATCGCGTTTGCGAGAACGTGCACAGAAACCGGTTGAATCATTTATCAACTACATTGAAGATGTTCTAGACTTGTGTACGAGAGTCAACGCGGCGATGTCGGAGTCTGACACAACCCTACATGTCATGAAAGGGATAGAGGACAATGCTTTCAAGATGCTACTTGCAAAGAATCATCAGTCCGTGACAGACATCGTCACTCTATGCCAAAGCTAGGAGGAGCTACGTAGGCAGCGATCATTGACACGTCCCCCTTCATCGCGCGACGAACGCATTGCTGCTTTGGCTACCATCTCCGACCAATCAGCGCTGTAGTCCGTGCAACTTCCGGCAGGAAGTTTCAGGCCAGCTCTCCTTGATGACCTTCGCTCAGCCGCAGCATATACCAACAGCCTGCATCGAATTTTACACCTCCGCTCCGTCGCGCGATCGAGCAGAAAATCGCCCCAGACCAGCGCCAACATCTCCCTATGGCTGCACCAACTAAGCTACGCTGAACTCGTCGCGAGGACCCAACCATTCTCTCCAAATATGCTCTCCGTTATGCCGACGTCGTGGCTAGGTCCCGACTGCAGCCCGCCATGCAGTCATATCAGCAGCTGCCCCGTACAACGCGCCCTGTGATATGAATGGGACCTGCCCCAGCGAGCCGGTGGCGTACTCCCGACAACCGGCCAATATGCTTTAGGTGCGCCAACGCCGGTCACATCGCACGTTACTGTAATCGTGTGCAGCCGACTAGCGCCGCACCACCCGTGACAAGCCAGTCGAACCGTCCTCATTACGACATCCGCGTCGTCTATGTCACCGACACTGCGCCCCACGCCGTCTACCCGCCGTTCACCGTCTCCACGACATCGCTCTCTCTCACCGATGCGACCTTGTCCCGTAACTTCGGAAGAGGAAAACTAATCGTCGCAGAGGATAGCTATAGGAGCTTGTTGGTACGGTATATCTCATTTTGTTGTAGCGCAAGCTGAACAAGGACAACAGAAAGGCACATCTGATACATACAGCGCTATGTCTGTGTCAGATGCACCTTTCTGTTGTCCTTGTTCAGCTTGCGCTATAACAAAATAAGATAATCGTCGCAGTCCAGGCGGCAAGGGCTACGACACCATCGCAATGTGAAAGTCCTCAACGAAGTCCCTCGAACGTAATCGAAGTGTTTGTTGACGATGTCCGAGCATCTGTACTTCTGGACATATGAGCCGCCGTATGTGTTTGTGACGCTAAGATTTGCTGCTTACTTGGGAAAGTAACGATGCCCCTTTGGCTGTCCCTCCGCACAGCCAGTGATCAGCATATTATCCCCTTAGCGGCTTGCTCTACCCGTGTTCTCATTGCCGACGTTGTACAAGCCATAGAATTCATAAACCTTTCCTCGTGCTGTCATGACGTTATTCTCGGCTGGGATTTTCTCTCGCACCACAATGCCGTTGTTCAATACGCATGGGCCGAAATGTAACTCTCGCTGGTGTTAGATTTCCCGTTCACCGACAATTCGTCGCTTTCGAGAAAACTATTTGTCCAAGGCGACACCCACATTCTTCCAAAAGCGTAGACGGTCGTGTCCATGTACTGCAGCGGAATCTCAGACGCTGTTGCACTACTGTCTCCATCTGACCGCTTTGTCACTCGGCAAGGTCTGCTGCCGTGCAGGCTTGCACGGCAGCAGACCTTGCCGAGTGACAATGGCAGCTGACAATGGCAGATACCTTGAGACATTTACACAATGGACCACTGTCGGAGGACCTCTTGCTAGGCGCATGGCCACAGAGTTGGCAGACGACAGAGACAATGCGTGCTCTTTCATGTTTCCTAGGTGACACGGGCCTGGAATCACGCCTGTGATACCAGTTGTGTAATGTGTCCTTCACCTCGTTCCTCCCATTATCATCCCCCACTGTGACCCTTTTTCTTCCCCTCTTCCCCTTCCCTTACGTAGAGTAGCAGGCCAGATGCTCCATTATCTGGCCGACCTCTCTACATTTTCCAGTCATTGAAATACTTCTTTGCGACAGTGGACATCGCACAGGGCTCCAGTACCATTTTCGTTTGCAGCCCGTTCCCATGCCCTATGATGCTGCTCCAAGGGGGATGTCTTGGCAATGCGGAAGCGGTCGAAGACGTACAAGTTATGGACGTGCTCGATGACAATTGCTGTGATTGTGCTGTTTCTATGTGTGACCTATCGCCCAGTGATGTGTTCGGTTTTTCTATTGCCGGTGACTTTAGATCGGTCCAGCGGTCTCATTTTTGTGCCCCTTAGAAGAATTTCGTTCTTCTATCGATTTGGGGCAATCTTGCCTGGGCCGGACGTCAGCTGTTACACATCGCGTCGACACTGGCTCGCAACCGCCACTGCAGCAAAGTTCATATCGTGTATCTCCTGCAGAACGTCGTGTAATCAACGAACAAGTCTACGACAAGCTTCGACACGAGGAGGTACGATCTTCGAAGAGTCCGTGGTCGTCCCCTGTCGTCCTTGTTACGAAGAAAGATGGTTCTGTGCGGTTCTGTGTGGACACTTGGCGCCCCAACAAGATCACTCGCAAGGACGCCTGCCCTCTCCCGCGCATAGACGACGCGATTGACAGTCTGCAATGCACAGAATTCTTTTGATCTCTAGATTTGCGCATAGGGTATTGGTAAGTACCCACGGCAGACGCCGATCGGCCGAAGACAGCTTTTGTCACACCCGAGGGCTCATACGAATTTAGCGTTATGCCTTTTGGCCTTTGTACTGTGCCCGCAACTTTTTAACGCATGATGAGCACAGTTCTGCGCAGCTTGAAGTGGCACACGTGCTTGTGCTATCTTGAAGACGTTGTTGTTTTTGCCCCAGACTCAAGGGCTCCGGTGTGTTTTGGTATGTTTAACAACCGCTGGCCTGCAACTAAGCCTAAATAAGTGCCGATTTCCGGCTCGGCAGCTGACAATTCTAGGTTACGTCGTATCCAAGGATGGAATTCTTCCTGATCTAGCCAAACTACGGGACGTCGCCGAATTCCCTAAGCCAACATCCGTCAAAGAATTGCGCAGTTTCATAGGTTCGTGCTCCCATTTCAGACGCCTCATTCGCAATTTCGCCGCCATCATATCGCCCCTGATGAATCTACTTAGAAGCAACGGGCCCCTTACTTCGTGGTCGTCCGAGTGCGACCAGGCCTTCACAAAGTTGCGTCGTTTCCTAACTACGGCGCCAATTTTACACCATTGCGGCCCGACAGCCCCTACCGAGGAGTACACAGATGCCAGCGGTGTTGGCCTCACCGCTGTTCTTGCCCAGCTCAAACAAGGCTTTCCTGAATATGTCATGGCTTGTGCAAGTCGTACGCTTACGAAAACGGAGAGAAATTACACTGTAACAGAAAAAGAATGCCTGGCCATCATCTGGGCTCTTACTAAGTTCCGGCCTTTTATGTATTTGTTGTAGTCACGGATCACCATGCACTATGTTGGCTGTCGTCCTTGCCTCAGGCAAGGCCGTCTTGCAAGGACATCCATCAGGCCGTCTTGCCCGATGGGCACTCCACCTGCAGGACTACGATAACCGCGTGCTGTACCGCAGCGGACGCCAGGATTCTGACGCCGACGCTCTAGCGCTCTCCTTTGCCTGACGACAATGTCTGGTCCTCACTATCCCTGTTTGCCATTTCTGTGCTCGATCTTATCACCATCGCTTCTGAGCAGTGTAAGGACCATTAGATTGCCATTCTTATAGAATTGCTTTCTGGTTCATCAGCACAACCAACCACTTACACGTAGCGTCGTCAAGATCCCCATTTCGCCATTCGCGATAACCTGCTTCACCGACGCAAGTATAGCCCCGACGGGCGCCAGCGGTAGTTAGTAGTACCTCGCAGTTTGCGTTCCGAGATATGCGCAGCTTTCCACGCCGATCCACATTGTGTACACTCGGGAGTTTTAAATTGAAAGCTTACCAACGCATTCGACAGTGGCAATTCTGGCGAGGGATGTACAGCTACGTTCACGAGTTCGTTCGCTGTCGCCCCGATTGTCAGCACCGGAAATCACCTCTCCTCTCGCCAGCCGTTCTGCAACCTTTATCTTGCCCTACTCGGCCGTTTGGGTGCGTGGGCATCAATTTGTATGGGCTCCTTCCCCTGACATCCGCTGGAAGCCGCTGGGCCATTGTGGGAGTTGACCTGCGTCATGGGCCACTTCATCCTGCGTCAAGGGCCACTACAGGAACTGCTCAGTGATCGCGGACGCGTATTCCTGTCCGAAGTATTGAAGCCATTCTTAAAGAGTGCCACGTTGTTCATTGCTCAACTACGGAGTACCATCCTCAAACCAATGGCCTTACAGAACGTTTCAACGGTACGCTTGGCGACATGCTTGCAGTGTGCGTCGCCTCCGCCCACACAAATTGGGACGTCATTCTTCCTTTCGTAAACTGCGCGTGACAACACCGCTACTCAGAGCACCACTGGCTTCTCACCTTTTCTTTTTTTTTTTACTGTACTGTCGGCAACCGTCACACAACATCGACACAATTCTACCGTATACCACCCGGATGCATCTGAATGTGCGCCATTTCTGTCACGGCGAGACATGCTGAAGAGTGTCGTAATCTCGCACGGACATTTACCTCGAAGTGTGGCTCTCGGTTCCTTTCGCTGCACATGTTCTCACTTCAAAACTACAGCCCAAGTATGAATGGCCCTGCCGTATCGTCGAACGCGCATCTCCCATCAACTACGTGATCGAATCCGTTGAACCGTCTTGTCAAAACATTGTCAACGTCGAGCGCCTCAAGCCGTGCTATGATCCACACTCATAGTGAGGAGCTGTTAGGCCGCCGGACAGCTCCTTTTTCATTCTTGGGGTTAATTGTAGCGAATAAGAGGCACGCTTTAGTGGACCAATGCTCTCCAGCGGTTTCTAGTGGGTTAATCTCTGCAGCGTTTTGCTCGGGGACCGCAGCTAGTGCTGACACTCCGTGCCCTAATCTGACGGTCGGCCCAAACGCTGGTGATTAACAAACACCATTACAAATGCAAGAGTTTTCTATCCCCGATCTTTGGCATTTATTAAATGCGTTCTCTGTTCGCAAAAACAATTGTGCGACAAGCCGCTTTCAATGCACTTTTTTTGCACGCCTCAACTAAGCAGCATTTCTTTACATTAAACAGGGGGGGAGGGGAGAGAGGAAAACAGGAATAACACAAATGACAGATCACTAAAATCCGAGGACAGCTAAGCACTATGAGTTGTGAACGCGAAAACATTAATGTCCAATTGAATGCCACTCCTTCCATTTTTTGCGCTCTGAGTAATGTTTTTTAGTTTTTCTGCGGGATATGTTTTCGATTTGCGCGATTAAATTGGTGCGGGTAATTATTTTTGTACAGTTTCTACATTAGCATGTTGGCTGTAGACCGGAATCATTAGGTTGCTGAGAAATCAAGTAAGTATGCTACCGACGGTCGTCCTGGGCGACGAAAGACCGAAGAAGCAGCGGCGGCCGCCAAAGCCGGCAGGCGTGCGCAGCAGCTAAGCCCAGTGGGGGTGAGAGAGAGAGAGACAGACAGACCGACAAAAGATATTTAGTAATGGTCCTGAGGAACCGCGTTAGGGTACCTCCCTTTTCAGGGAGTCTCCGTATATAGCTGTCGCGGGCCGCACCCACGTCGAGGTCGGAAGATCGTGGCCCTCCGCCCTGTCGCAGGCCCTCTGGAAAGCCCGTAGTTGCTCTGAGAAGTCGCCGCTCTTAAGGGCTGCCTCCCAGTCGGTTAGAGTGGTTAGCGATGAGCTGCGTAACGCAGGGCTCCTTATGCTTCTTATCCCATACGCCAGAGCGTATGGGGTAAGGAGCAGTACGCCTCCCCACAGTCTGGACAGTGGGGTTCTACATTGACTGAATCGGCCCCTGGAGGGGAATGACCCCGTTTGGAGCATGTGAAAGGCCGACGATTGTGGTCTATTAAGTTTAGGATGTGGTAGCGGAAAGGCCCGCCGAGCAAGGTGATAATGTGCCAAGATTTCACGGAAGGTGAGAAGCGAATCCCTGTGCAGTCCTAAGTCGCCGCCCGTGAGTCCACCTGAACCGCCGGAGTGTGTAAGACCTCGCGCACAGTCATGTGCCAACTCATTGGCGTTAACAACCTCAGAGTGCACATTGATTCCCATATGGGCCGGGAACCATTTGATGCTATGAAAACCAGCAGCCCTCTCGCTGCCTAGGATGGCCGCCGCCTCCTTTGAGATCAAGCCGGAGGCGAACGCTCGGGCTGCAGACCTGGAGTCTGTAAAGATAGTGAATGACGTGAAGGACGTAGAAGGTCACTCATTGTTATAGCTATAGCAACCTGCTCGGCTACTGTTGCAGAAACCTTCCGCACGGATGCTGAGTTAATGAGAGTGCCATTGGAGTCAACCGAAACTACGGCACAGTGATCAGAGCACTCGTATTGGGCGGCGTCAACGAAACATGCCAGATTCGGAGTGGCCGCAGCCACTTTTAACAGGGAACGAGCCCGGGCTACCCGGCGCCCTACATAGTATTGGCGGCGAGGAGTTACGGAGTCGCCATCTATCGGAAGCGCCTCGCTGGCGTAGTATGAGGGATCACGTGGCGCGCTCCTCATAGGTTTTGCTGTGAGCGCTCACTGAAAACACCACGCGCGAGCTCTCCCGGACATTTCTGTAAGTACTTTCGAAACGAGAGAAGTTTTTTACTGTCTAAATAATAACCTTGGGCAAACTGAAATAAACTGAAATCACAGAATCGTTTACAGACGCTATCTCTTTACCGAATACGTACAGTGAACGCCACTGCGCGCGGTCGCCGCGATGGAGTCTCCCGAACCGGCTTCTTGCGTGAAAGGTAGGTAAACGTTGAGCGCAAACTATGTGAAATATGTTCTAATAGTGTTTGTATAACTAAATGGAGCGTAATAGAATGAAGCCTCAATGTGGCGATCGCACAGATTCGCAGCAACCGACTGCACGTCTGCATGCTTGTCCCCGCACTGTTTCGCTTTCGCCGCGTGCGCGTTTTCGCACCGTGCCATGAGCTTTAGGCCGCAGAATATGAGCATTTGACAGTATACGAGCAACTATTGTTGCGTGGGCGCTATCAGAGCTGTTCAAAATAATTTCATTGTAGAGACTTCGACGCCTACGGGGAACTGTGATGTGCCGTCGCGACGATTCGATCTTTTTTTTTCTTCTAAATTCTTGGACGTTTCAATATTATTTCTCGAGTTGCGTCGCACTGTTTGTTTATCGGTGTTTTTTTGTAATCCAGTGCATTAATTCATAACACAAACATGACCATATGCCATGCTTTTTTTTAATGTGCTTCTTACCGCTCCCTTTCACTCCAGTGAACTTGCCAGTATCTATAGCATCGGCAAGTTCATAGACCAAACCGTCATGACATTAGTCGGGCAGCGGACTCGGGCGAGCGTCTCAGTGCGCGTTTTCCGAACATCGCAGACCCGGCGCCGTAGCAGAAATCTTCCTTGCGTCTGTGCTTGCTGCATACCCGAGTTGTAGCCGATGACTGTTTGCCGGTTTTATGTTTCGCGAGCCAAGCTTCACACAGCTTCTTGTCCTGCAGCTACGTGTGAATAACGGTGACACCGGGCTCCGTTGCGTACGTCCGGCACTGCGGCACCGAGCAGTAGCCTACCATGTTGCGCGCCTTCAAAGTCAGCCACTATCTATTGTAGTGCTTTCAAGCGTTGTAAAGGAGACGCTCGACGCGGGAAAATATCGCCACTAAATGAGGACCGCAGCGTACGAGGGAACTTAAAACTCGTGTTCAGCTCACTTCGGCGCTCCCGAAGCAGCCGACGCGGCCGCTATGTCCACGTGATCCCTAATAGCACGTCACGCCGACGGTGGCGACAGCTTTTCCAGTGGTGGAGCTCGAGGCCAATTGAGGGTGGACTTTACGTGGCATGGAATCTACCTCGAACGTATCTCGGACCATGGGTGATAGGGTCAGGCTGCGCTCCGTGATTTCCTGGTGACCGCATCCAACGGATTCGAGGATGCGTCTCTCCGCTCGCGATGATGAGAGTCGTATTATTTGGGCCACTCGTCGGGCCTCGATCACCTCTGACAGGGTGTTGTGCATGCCTAGTTGCATGAGACGCGCGGTGCTGGTAGAGAGTGGTAAACCCAGCACGCGCTTGATGCTTTTGCGCACGAGGGCGTCGGTTTTGGCCTCATCCCGTTTAGACCAGCGCAACGAGAAGGCTACATAGTTAACGTGACTCATCAGAAACGCGTGGTAGAGGAGAGAGAGTGAGAGATACGGACCGCGCGCCGGCTTCCGAGCACGCGCGCGTCACGACAACCAGTCTCGGCCTACTGCGTCGCGTCGCCGTACTGCTCCGCCGATGTGCGCTGGTGACGTAGCGCCGCGACGATGCCCTCTCCCTTCACGCAGCACCTGGCGCGCTAGCGAAACAGCAGGTGTTCCCTCTCGCCCGCTCTGCTCCGTCGAGGCGGGCACGTGACGTGGCGTCGCGGCCAATGGGAATTTCGGTGCCGTTTCACTGCATGCTACAGACACCGGATTTTTCGCTCAATGGGCCATTCGACGCTTCCCCACCAAAACGAAAAGGAACGCGTGCTGCCCGCTCGCTTAAACGTGCGCGAAGGAGAGAGTACATAAAAGGGAGTCGTCCGCATAAACGTACAATAAGCGCACGCTATGGCGACAACGGCACGGAGCTCTCAATGACCGCTTCTCTCGCCGTTAGAGAAGCCACGGCATTTTCGGTCGCAAATTGCCAGCGTATACGGGCCACCGCGCCTGCCGCCACCGCCGCTGCGAAAGAAAGCCAATTAGGACACAGCCTCAAACGACCTGCGAGAAGGAGAACCGAGGCTGCCAGAGCGACCGCAGTGCCGCTCGCTCCCCAGCGGGGCAATTTTTTTGAAATGCCAAGCGCGGCGCGCCCTCATCCTAATGCGCGCCGCAATCTCGCAGCGGCCGCGGCACGTACACGCTCGCGAATAGCGCTTTTAATCCCCTCGTCCGAAAAGAAGCGAGCTCAGGGGAGACGCAGTGTGTGCCGGCCTGTAGGAATGACTTTCGCTCAAACGCGTATACCTCATGTAGCTGCAGAGCGATGCGATTAGTACGAAGCAGGCTGGCTTCTTATCCAGTGGTGGCTTGTCTCCTGCAGTTTCGCTCACGCGCTGGCACTGCGCCGCTGCTGCGAGCAGTGAACTTGGAGCCCTACGGCTACAGTATTACGCCAAAACGAGGCACCGTTATAACACCGAACACTTCTATAGGCCGCAGCGATTACGCACGCGTCTGTGTGCTAAAGAAATAGGCGTTTCTATATATATATATATATATATATATATATATATATATATATATATATATATATATATATATATATATATATATATATCACGTCAAAGGTCACGCTTTGCGACCCTCCATAAATCAACACCGTAACACCATGCAAAGCGGATAGAGAACGAGAAGGAAACGATAGAGAGAGAGAGAGCTCTCTAGTGAAACCCGGAGATTTATGACGGCATGTCATGCAGACTATTAGTCGCCTACACGCTGCACTGCATGAAGAAGGGCATGAGGGATTGAAAAGCCTTACGAAACACAGAGCCATTTCGTCGAGCTTGATAAGCGGAACAAGATGTCCCGGCCGCGGCGACTCCATTGAGATGGGAACGCAATGCGAAAACGCTCGTTTAGCGTGTTTGGGAAAAGGTAATAAATAAATAAATAAATAAAAATTAAGGTGGTCAAAATCGGGAGCTGTCCACTATACGACGTCCGTCCTAACACAGGCATAACATTGCCCCCTTCCCCTTCACCCCCTACTCCCGCATTCAAAAGATAAAAATAAGCACAATATGTTAACGGCTGCAGCCAGGTTGCGGTTACGTGCGCTGTAGGAGCTCCACTTTTATGAAGAGTAATTGAGGACACAGATGTATCATCAAGACATTTTTCTTCTTTCTTTTTTCAATGTCGTCTTCAGCTGCAGTTTATCGCGGTTTTCAGCTAACTGTACTACAGGCCCTGAATAGGTGAGCTGAGGCCATCATCTTAAAGGGGTGGAGACATCAAAATTTTCGTTCATGCGTTTCTTTATTCAAACGTTGCGTCATGCTTCAGGGAGCACGATACACACAGCGGGATTCATATATATCCGATAAATCATTTAATAATAGCATTATTATACCGAGCGATTTCGGTTTCGGTTTCTGGGCTCCGGGGGATGCTATGACGTCATAGAGGAGGAAACGCAACATGGCTTGGTCACGTGGGCCACAAGAAATAGCGACGTAAAACGATGCTGCGTCGTCTGCTCGCGCGTACGCTTGCTCTCCCAGCAGAGGTAAACAACTGGCGATTCGAAGTGCATGTCGCGATAATTATAATTATTGCGAAGAGCGACAACAACGGTAAGAATATATTGCGGCTTGTGAGAGTCGGTGATTCATTCCGAAGCGCCGTAAGCTTTAGCTTTGAAGTGAACCGGAAAAGGCCTAGCGACGATATCGGCGGCGCCGTACGATCAGAGGCGGTGAGGCTGCCGTCGGTGCCAGAGTGACCACTCCTCGGTCGCTGATTGGCCGCTTCGCCGTACGGCTGCCGCACAACCGCACAAATGGGTCCCGGGCCCGTCCTCTCTACGGGAAGGAAATGTCGCCGTTCGCGAGCAAAACCGCCGTCGCACGGGGGCCCGCGAACGGCTAACGGCGTGCGGCGAGTCTCCGATCCGTGCCGGTAACGTGGACGGGCCCTCACATCGGGAAAGGTCAAGCGAACGAGAGACCACTCCGAGCTGCCGAACTATGCGACTATGCGAGGAGAGAAGCGGACAACACGAACGCCGCATATCTTGGTCCCTTTCGGTTCGGCCGGCTAGTGTTACACGCAGTTTGCCGTTCGCGGGCCGCCGTGCGGCGTTCGTCTTGTCCACTTCTCTCCTCTTGTGTCCGTGTCTGCACGCCTTACCCCTTCTTTGCATTAAGAAAGGATTTCTATATGCCTGTAGCTCAGTCATAGTGGAGGCTATGCTCGGTCGCTCGGCTCAGCAGGCTCCGTAATCGGCATTCCATCGCTACTCATCATACGTCACGTTTTTGTGCTAGTGTGCTATGACGTCAATATTTTCGTTCCTCCTCTGTGACGTCATAACTGCCGCGATAGCGATGGGTCTCGACCACGAGAAGGAGTTTTGAATGACTTTTTGGAGCTGAATTAAAATTATTTTGAAATGTTTGCAGCGTCCAATACCTCGTTCTGGGTGTCCTTGCATACGGAAGCAGCCTACAACATGCTTTTTATAGACTCAAAATTTGGTGTCCCAACCCCTTTAAGCTGGTATTTGTGCGGACAAACGGTGCGCCTGCCGTAAGAGTCACGCCCACGGACCGTCGTCAACTCCACATGATCAACAAAGAGAGCATCATACAGAGACACTATGCGAAAGAGAGAGAGAGAGAAGACAGAAAAGACAGGGAGGTTAACCGGACGCACGTCCGGTTTGCTACCCTGCACTGGGGGAACGGGGTATGGTGACGAAGAGAGAGAGACAGAGCACAGTTTCGCGTTCAGTGGAAGGTCCTCACCGAGTCTACACACGGTTCCCAAGACCTGTCGACTTGAGGTATTTCAAGAGCGCTTTCATGGCTTTCTGTGCCGTCGACGCGTACGGTCAGGGTCCAAGGATCTTCATTACGGAAAATGGTCTAGAGTCCAACCGGTTCAGTGCTGTCCGGAGAACTTCGCGCTCGACGTCGTATTGAGGACAGATACATAGGATGTGTTCAAGCGTTTCCGTGGTTCCGCAAGAGTTGCACATGGGCGTATGCCCCATTCCAATGCGGAACGAGAAGGCCTTCCTAAATGCCACCCCGAGCCAGAGGCGGCACAATACTGTCGTCTAATTTTTTATGGCACTTGTGCTTTAAGAATGGATCCAGCCTATGAAGATGACAATTCGGTAGATTGGAAGAAGACCAGTATTTGTGTATCGTAGCCTTAGCCACAATATGAAGCTTTCTTGCAGCGCCGATTCTTGACAAGGGGATTGGAACCGGTCGGGCATCCAGATGGACAGACCGGGCGGCTTCGTCGGCGAGGCCATTGCCAGCAATGCCGGTATGTCCAGGTAGCCACCGGAATATAATTCCATGCCCTTTGGCGATAGCTTGACGGTGAGCTTCTCTCATGTCATATGTCAGCTGTTCATGAGTCCTACGATGTGGGGCAAAATGCGGACATTAAAGTGCTGCCCCAGAGTCGCAAAAAATGACCCATCTCTGAGGTGTCTCTTGCAGGAGATATTTGACGGCAGCCCGCAGGGCGGCAAGCTCTGCCGCTGTTGTCATGTGGGACAGTTTGAATTTGATTGTGGTTTTCGTAGCCGGAATGACAACGGCACCTGAAGAGCTGGTAGGCGAGACCGAACCATCCGCGAGACCGGCCGTCCACCGCGCCGCAGCTTCATCTGGGGAGACTGCATTTTTCTGCCTATAACCTCACATTGCCAGAGAATGTGTCTGAGAGATGCGTGAGCCCTGCCGCATAGTTTGCAGTTACCGTCTGAATAGATGTCTGGATATATCCTCCCGAGACTAATGGAGTTGGGGAAGGTCTTGGTTTGTAACTGCCTCATGTCCACCGCTTAGGCCCTGTCGAGTTTGGGGTTAGGGGGTGGATGAACACACTTGGAGTTTTGATAAAATTTTGTAATGTCACAGTATCTGGTAAAACTGTCCCTCTCTGTCGATCCCTCCGTTGTATTTCCATCCTCCAGAGACGATCCTTCTATGCGAGCACGGAATGTGAGACCTGGCGCTACGCGACGGACGTCCTCGTTGAGGTTGAGTACGGGGGCGTCGGGAAACGTGTGAGCCGGGAACCATATACAGTGGGTCGTTCCTCCGTCTCCTCGGAGGAGATATAGTTCGCGTTGGCTTTGAGTATCGCCTCCGCCTCTGGCGAAAGTCTGCCTTGTGCATAGTTTCTGACCACCGTCTGCGAGTTACTAAGTACGTATCTGCTACAGAAGTTAACGATGGCTAGAGCTATCGCCACCTCTTCCGCTATCTCGGGGTTTTGGCCGCGTATACTGCATGAACTGATCAATTGTTTGCCGGTAATGAGGACTGCCACTGCGAAAGCACGCGCATCCTCGTATTCTGCCGCGTCTACGAACAGCGCTTCCTTATCCCTACCGAAGGCTTGTAGTAATGCCTTGGCTTTACTCTCTCTTCGACCCTGATTGAGTTGGGCGTGCATGTTATAGGGTAGGTTAGCCAACTCGAGCTCCTCCCTGATCGAGCTTGGGAGGGATGTCTTGTCGCCGTGCTGCTTGTGATAGGTTATGCAGAGTTTGTCCAGGATGCTCCTACTCGTTCGTGTCCTGCTTAGTATACCGAGATGCGAGATTTGCTGTGCCTTTATTAACTCTTCGAGCGTGTTGTGGACGTCCAGCTGTAGCAGAAGTTCCGTGCTAGTGCTATCTGGAAGGCCCATTGCCTTCTTGTGTGTTCTTCTAATGAGGATCTTCAGTTTGGCCTTTTCAGCCGTGTACCAGTTGCAGTAGGTGGATGCATAGGTGATGTGCCTAATGGCAAAGGAGTGTATGAGTCTGACGACGCTGGCCTCCCTCATACCATGATGTTTGTTGGTGATTTTTCTGATGAGCCACCTCGTGTTCGTGATCTCAGTCTTGAAATTCCTGACCGTTTCTCCGTTCGAGCCGTTGGAATCTATGATGACTCCGAGCACCTTAATCTACTTGACCCTGTGTGTTTCTTGTCCGTCTTTTGTGTACCCAAATTTCTTCGTACGCAGCATGATGGATGTAACCCTTGGGAGTCTTCCCTTAAGCGTCGTGCGGTAGAGGAGAATTTAGGATTTTTGTGGCGAGCAGACGAGACCGGTTCCGACGAGGTACTCTTCCACCACCTCGACCGCGGACTCAAACCACTGCTCGATTTCTCCGTCGCTTCCCTCGCACACCCAAATCATAATGTCGTCTGCGCAAATGGCGTGATGCACTCCCTCGATGATAATAATGAGATTAAAGAGCATTGGCGAGATGACTGACCCTTGCGGGGTGCCGACACTGCCCACTTTCCCGTCTTCGGATGTGAGTTTGCCCAGCGTTAAGGAGACTCCTGTTTGTAAGGAAATCCTCAATGTAGCTGCACGCTCGGTTTCCTAGATTGAGTGCCGCAATCCTGCATAGTATGACTGCGTGAGCCCCGTTGTCGAAGGCTTTCTTGAGGTCTAATCCTAGAATGGCCCTGCACAGTTCGTCTTGTTGCCGAGTATCTGGTGTTTGATTTGTAACACTGCATCCTGCGTGGAGAGATGAGCTCGGAACCCGAGCATGGCGCCCGGATACGCTTCGAAGTCGTCCGAGTGGGCGTTGATCCAGCTGAGGAAGGCGTGCTGCACCAACTTGCCAACACACGACGTAAGTGATACCGGTCGAAGGTTGGCGAGATATGGGGGTTTCCCGGGTTTGGAGATGAGCAACATTTTTGCTCTTTTCCACTGGTCGGGGATGGACCTCGGGTCCAGCAATCGTTAATGTTCTCGGTCAGTTCGGAGATGGTCTCGTTGTCCAAGTTACAAAGGGTATTATTGATTACGCCGTCTGGTCGCGGGGCGGAATTGCTGTTGAGCTTTTGCAAAGCGGTTTAAATTTCCACCTCATCAAAGTCTCTGTCCAGAGAGGAGTTGGGTTTTCACGTGTATTCCCCGTGTGGAATAGGCAGGTTTTGCGGGGCGTATCTGTCGCAGAGTTCGGACAGGATTTCTTCATCGTCCTTGATGCGCGTGTGTATTATCTTGCGCATATTACCTTGGTCTTGATCGGGTGAGGTGTCGGAGCAGGCGCCAGGTGTGACCGGTGCCAATCCGGCCGTCCATCGCGCTGCAAATCTCATCCCATTGCTGTTCACTAAGAGTTCGGCAGTGTTAATTTTTTTCTTTTATTTATCTCACCTATCGCATCCCTTTGACCCTCTCCCAGTAGAAGTTAGCCAACTGGAGATCATCTCTCGTTAACCTCCTTGTCTTTCCTTTGCCTTTCTCTCTGTCTCTCTCACTCTGCAATGTTCTTCTATTTGTTTGTTGAGTAACGCTATGCGTTTCCTCAATTTCCTAATGTGTATGTTTCTGCAGAAGACGTGCCCGCAAACTCTTGTGGCCGACTGTAGATACTAAATGTACTAAGCATACTTACTGGTATGTTTTGAACGTACGCTTAACACCGTGAACCAACCAACAAACAAAGAACGGGCGAAACGGGCGCTCTGGACTCGGGGGGAAAAACTGGAATGCGAATCTCCCCGCCAGATAACGCCGCTGCGTTCAGCACAGGAAACGTCCGACCGAAGCGGCGCCGGCAGCCCCCAGACACGTAAGTGTATCTCGGGGACGAGAGGGAAAAATCAATCATCATGGAAATCGTCAAGGGAGGGGGCTTGGGCGACGGGCAGTAAGCACCGGCGCCGCCGTCAGTGCATCGCGTAAGCAGCGGCTGCTGCGGCGACACACTAATCCGCCAGCGCGCAGAGCGCCCCAAGCAAACACGAGCGGCAGCGCGCAGACGTACACGCAAACGTGCGCAGCCAGGGCGCGACGAAGCGGCGCGTCTTTGGCGATTCGAGTGGATTAGCCTATACTGAGGGGCGGGTGTGGGAGGGAGGAGGGACAAATCCGCAGCCGCGCCACTGGCTACACTCGAAACGCGCCGGCGAAGCGAGAAAATAGGCCCCGACTGACCTCTCCATTCTCGTCGAGCGCTGCCCTGCCCTCCTACCCGGCCACGGGGACGTCCGGTGTTATTTCATTTGACCGCGATAAGCGTAGTCCCCTTTCTCTCGCCCCTCCCCTCTCCGCATCTTTGGCAACGTGTCTTTGCCGTGTCGAATCTGGGCACGAAAACGGCCTCTAGCCAGCGGTGTGACACGTACCTTCTCCCTGCTCGCTATAGGACTCGCTATAAGCGCCTTGAAGAAATTTTGCCGCCTTAATGGGTTGAATTCTCGCTTTTCCCGAGTTCTCACGTTGGTCATGCTGTGAACTATTCACGCATTGGGAAGGTTAACGTCCTTTGCACCGACATTTGCGGCGGAACGCGTGAACAGGCAAGCATGTTTCAAGCCAAGGGGGACGGTTTTCCTCTGCTTTCCTTTTCCTATTTTCTTTTTCTTCCGTATTCGCAATGCCCGCAGACGGTGGTGCCACGCAGCGACCAAGGAGAGTAGCGCCTCGAGGAGGGCGAGCAGACGACAACGCCGTATGGCCACGTTTTCACGTGGCTAGTCCGGGCTGTGCCTGCACCTGCCGCGCAGGCACAGGCTTTCGTTTACCTCTTTCGCTCGCCCGGTGGTCAATAACAACAGTAGTACGCGCGTGTGCTGCGTTTGCCAGCGCATAAGCCGAATTTTTTCCACGACGAATTGAGCCTTCTTCTTTGCGCCAAAATCCATCGAGAAACAATGGGTGGTGAGGCTATGGTTAGGCAAGGTTGTGACCCCACCAATGAAGGGGATTACGCGCAGTTACAGAAAGTGGCATCGGGCACTTGCTTTAAGAAGAATGAAAAAGCGCGAACTGGACAGAGAATATAAAAAGACACTCGCGCGTATGGATGGGCTACGCCTACACTTGCTTCAGTTTGTCTTTTCTCTCTTTCTTTTTCAGCGCACTGGTTGTAGAATTTTCGGCTTTCATATTAGGAAATAAAATGTTTGTGGTATGCTTATTAGGCTTTTACGTGTTACCATATGATCAACGCGTTCAAGTTTACGCGCCTATGAGAGGCTGCATAAATCAGGCTGAAAACAAGTTTTTACCAGTAACCTTGCACGAAGTCCAAGCAATATGTCAAAGACACGCAGCAATACGTCTTCCAATAGAGAACGGTATATTTATTTATTAACGTTATTCACATGTCACGTACATTGCAATACATTTGCCTGGAGGCCAAATGTGCAAAAATGAAGTATGTGAGACATTGATGATTCACATAATGAAGATCACTACGAGCATTGGCGAATGATTTTCTTTACCTGCGTATGTCACGCGCATTAAGTCGAACGTAAGCGTTTGAAGGACTGTTTCATGCTTAAAAAACGCCACAAATAGCTGACAGATAAAAGGGTATTACTTGTCACACGATACAAGTGGCAGCTTTCTTCCTTTTTTTTTCTGTTCGAGTGCTAAAGCATCAGGTAGGGCATGTACACTGGGGCGTTCCCGCCTGTCCCCTTAAAATTCTCCCGTGGCACTGTATGTACGCGAGTGGAACAAGCTACTCAGCGCACCGGAAAATGCATTAGCATGGATTTAATTTGTACTTATTCATCTTTATTTACCTATATAGTCGCAGTTCCGCTTCCATGCGGCTCAATATGTCACGTAATGAAGATGATGTGGTGACACAAAGTTGTCGCAACGTGTTCTACAACACGTTTCCGTGCACTACGCTCCGCTCACGATCCTCTTCCGGACAGCCATCTTGGTTTACCACGCGCGCCATCTATAGGTCGCGGGCATCGCAAATAAACAATGAAATTAATTGAACTAAGCACTATTTATTTTTGTATTCATCATCAGCTAAATTCGTCTTGTCTTCGTTCCCCTGTGGGGATTAAAAATACCTAGTACACACCGGCTCAAGCCAACCTATCTTTCTTTTTAGTAGCGAATTCTGTCTTCTCTGTCTCCCTCCAACTTCTTTGGTGAGAATCGCCAAAAGCGGCAAATAACCTGGGCCACAGGCATCCAGAATTTTCAGGAATGCGAGTGCTTCCAGAAGGAAGCCGTCGCAAGGACAATCATTGTAAGTGTCCTAATGTACTGCCTCGCTGTAACAATACAGTTTGATAGATCGTAAGGCCATTCTCTGTAACCATAAACGTTGTACTGCGCCAAACGTCTATTATACAGTAATAGTATGTTTTTCTATTATTTTTTGCCGACGGGTGTTGTTCAAGATGGAACTTAAGAAAAAATGTGAGATGCAATAGAAAAACATTTTCCATCAGAAAAAAAAAAATGAGTTCGAGGGCATCTAACGAGTCAAATGAACGAGATAAATTAAGCGCAACTTCCGAGAAACAACGTCACTGGTCGAATAATACCAAGTCATGTAGTTAAAAAAACCAACAAAGTAAAAAAAGCAGGTTATGGTGTGAGGGAGACTAGGAAATACCCACAGGTATAAGACAGACGATTACAGATGTGCTAAGCCTTCAAGTAGTATGCGATCAAATGTGTGACCTCCATTTGGTGTTAGCACCATCGGGTACCATAGAGCAATAGATTCAGCACGCGGCACATTTTTAATATTTATTTTTTTCAAACTATGGAAGCAACAAGAAGGCGTATCGATTGAAAAAACACATTTAATCAGAAACATCTTAGTGCTTATTACCTGTCGAGAGATATTCCCGAGGCCTTCCAGTTCAGAGAGCTTTGCTAAAACGTAGGCCACAATCTGAGTGCTTTGGAACGGGCACAGATAACAGCAAATATATATTTATGCACAGCAAACTACAGAATACTTATCCTACGTGCCCACCTATTAGACTGCACAATGTTCCCAGCGATCCAGTACTACTGAATTACAACACTGCCCTGAACGGAAACAATGCCCTGAACGGCTTCCAGGCAAAATTTTGGCAAAAGCTGGTTTTCCTAGGTTCGTTCAAATTTCATTAAAGGGACCCCCCCCCCCCCCCCAAAAAAAAATAAAAAAAATAAACAAGCTGGGTTGTATTGGTAAATTAAGCTTTCGCAATCCACTCTTACCCTGAGAGGAAGCTTGATGAGCCAGCCAAGGCGCAAAAACGAAAGCTTACGCTAAGTCGCTATGGCGTCATGACTTTCGATAGCGCCTGCTCGAGCCTAGTTAAATTTTCATCGGTAAAGATGAATTGGATTCTATTCTAAATGAGCCAAAGGCTTAAGTTAACACGTTTCGACAACTCTTACTGCCCCCGCAAGGGCCCAAGCGTCACACTGATGCACGGGCGCCGTGGGTTGGCCTTCAATAATTAAAAAAAAAATTATCCGTAATGATCAAACTCGCACCGCGAAATAAACGAAGATAGAGTTTTGAGAGGGGTCCTTATCAGTCTCAACTGATACAGTGTACCTCTTTAGTGCACCTTCAGTTAACTGTCCGCTATAAAACGGCGAGCTCGATTTGAGCATATATGCTTAGCGTTTCCTTGTTATCTTTATTTTGTTTCGGTGTGGTGGGCGAACACGCCTATCCAAGAACAGAGCAGCACTCACCTGCATGACGCGACGACGGACGGGCCGGCGATGCCGAGCCGTGAGGGCAGCTGCTTTCGATCGACGAGCACGAAGACGCCCCGCGCCGTTTTGGCCGCCGGAGGAGACGACCGCGCGGTGACGGACACCACGCGGACGCCGGGCTCCAGTCGGCGCCGCCATCTGCGGGAGGACGAGATACGCGCGTCAGCGAACGCGACACCAGCGTCCGTTGGTGCCGTCCCCCACCCGCCTCGACCCATTGTTTAGCATCGGAGACAGGGCACCGGAGACAGGGCGCTCGAATCACGCGGCCCGCGTTTTCTGCACTACAGATCGCATGCGCAACCCATCCTCCTTCCCACCCGCTGACGATTTTGCTCGCAGTATATCCTCGACGTTCCACGTTCGAAGTTACTGGGTCGAACGGTGCTCGTGATAAGCACATTCGAACTTTATCTGAAACTTTGCGAACACTTATTTCCCATTGTTTGCACGTTTCTGACAGTTGTTTCGCGAGAACGGGCTCCAGAGGGCGATTGTGTTAGAGCTGAGTGTGGCGGGGCACTAAGAAAAAAGAGAGGTAATACAACTCGCACACGTAGAACCCTCTTAATGCGTAAGCATTCTTTGGCAAGTACACCTGCAAAATCTGTCTGTCACGGAAAAAGTGTAATGCCTTGTATCTGCACAAAAATGCGTAATTTGAGAAGACATTCAATCCTTATATTAGTGTAAATGTAGAGGACTGGTAATTTTATAAGCGATGAGGAACAAGTGAAACCAAAAGAACATAAATTGATCAGAAAGAATACCCACATGGTAGGATTTATGCATACCTATAGGGATACCTAGAGCTCCATGGAACATGCATGGAGAAGCCTATCGGTGGGCCAACTGAAGTTTAGAGATGAGCCAAATTAAACTTGGGGGGGGGGGGGGGGGGCAACTTGAAATTTGTGTGTGGGACAGCAGAAAACTTGGGGATGGGACAGCCTAAATTTGTGGGTGGGCCAGCTTGAAATTGCTTACGCATGCTTAGACAACTCCAGTGAAGTTTCTGCATATTTTTTGCTTGCTTGCTTGTTTGTTCTCCTCACTCCCTTCGACGTGCATCAATATCTTTATTCCCTCAACCACTGAAAAAACAGGCTTCTTCTCTGCAACACATTTTCTGGCCAACGCGCATAAATAATTACGCCACAAATGCTGAGTGGCTGACCTTGCATGTTTAACATTTATTGGACATATTTTAATTGCTTGCATTATGACAGATGACGCGTTTGTGAAGCAAGCCAGCCAGCTATCAACGTAAGTCGACATCCGATAGAGGAATTCAGCCGATAGCTACGTTGTAGAGATATCCCTCCACTTATTGTGAGAACTCCATGGAACAGCAATGCATTCCGTAACATATTTTGAGATGAATATCGCAAAACTGGCGTTGAGTTGAGAAATCCAACCAAGCACTCGAGCACAGATCAGCTTCAATCTCCACAAGAGCCGAATATGCTCTAATGTGATCAAATGAGTCCTAATAGTAGATAGATAGTACATAAATAAGTCATGACTCAGTATGAATATGAAATTTGCTGATGTCCAACAGTACAATTAAGTGTGCATTGCCGCGCAACGCACTTATAAAAAGGCCGCATAAAAAACGCTTCTTTATCGCGAAATCACACAGCAATTACGGTGCGGTACAGACAGCTCTGCTGTAGCACTCCCAAATGGTGCACAGAAGCACAGTATTCACGATACCCGACTTTGCCGTTCGGAGAGCACGTACTCTTAGCGGTCAAATAAACAGCAGCAACGTCTCTCACCTTCATCTTCTAATTTGGAGTTTCTTTTTAGAACAAATTCTATGCGATTGAGTTTCGTTTTTGCCCCCAAACTACACGCTTCCCAAACACGCCGACAAATCAGCAAGGCAGAAACCGGCGCTCCCGTGCCTCAATTAGAGACAGCCGCTCCTTCTAATCAGGGTCGCTTTGTGTACGTCTATATCTCTCGTCGTTTTCTGTCCTTTCTTACATTTATTCGTGTTTCTTTTTTTGCCCACATTACGTTAAAGCAGCATCGAAAATGTAGCAACACTTGCACATAATGTGTTGTAAGAAGCTGTCCTACGTAATACGTAGAACGCATCTTACGCAAAACAGCTGCTTGCGCAGCCCTATTCCCTTCTTCCCACGCGCAAATACGGCTTCCTGGAGATTGTGATGCGCAAAATTCCCTGGTGTTCAAGTCGCCAAGCATTTTAAGGTACAGATGACGGTACGACGTGTGGTTTATGAGTTAATCTGCCCGATATTTTTTTAGCTGCTACATACGTTTTGACCACATTGGGAAAAATGATCGTCAAAAGTGAATACAATGCACTACAACAGCTTAAAAAATAATTTTTACCTGTTACTTGCTAATAGACGTTCTTGGAGCTAAAGAACCTTAATATCTTCCAGATCTAGCTGTTACGCCACCAAGAAAAAAAAAAAGGCGACACGTAGTGTTAAGGGCCGAGAAATTAAAGCTTTCCCACCACTGTCTTTGTTTAACCGTGAAAAAAAAAGGATTTTAGGAAGCCGGGGTAAATAAAAATTGTAAACGCATTTACACTCGCATTACCAAACAAAAGACTGTGTTGATGCTCAAAAAAAAGATAACAAACAAAACATTGGGCCTCTTATAAGCGGCCCGGCGAGCGCGTATCGCCACGTAAAGAGAAGGGGCTCTCAGCGACGCACGAGTCCATGGCAGCAGGGCAGATACAAACGCGAGCGGGAAGGCTCACGTTGGAGAGGAGGAGAAGGAGGAGGAGAGGCAGGAGCGCCGTGGTCTCCGCGAGGCTAAGCCGCGCGCGCGTGCGCTTTGCACGCACGGCCGGGCACGTTGAAAAACCGCATTGCGACGCTATAAAGCTGGAATTTCGCCGTCGACGGCAGCGTCGGCTTTGTCAAAACTTGTCCCGCGGGGGAAATGATGCGACCATCTTCTCTCGCCCTCTACCCCCTCATACACACACACACACACACACACACACACACACACACACACACACACACACACACACACACCCTCCCCTGCTCCCTGCCTTCACTCCACACCACTGGCTTCCCTCTTACGTCACGTGGTCAAGAAGAAGCGAGGCAGGCGCAGAAATAAGGAGAAAATGTAAAGTGCGGCACCTTAGCCACTGTCGCGATCACGCATGCTGTCCCGCAAAGCGAGTGCGCCATGCGGGAAAGCTCGGCTAGCGGTGAACGCAATCAACGAAGTCGGCACAGAGGGAGACGTCGGGGGATGGCGTAAGTTCGAGAGAGCGGCGCGTTATGAAAAGGAAGCCGACGGCCATACAAGGTGCAGGGCGCAGCGCATGCGCTTATGCCTCCCTTTATTCTCTCTCTCTCTTTTCTTTCTTTCATTACTACCCTCCTCTCAACGTTCTTTCCCCGTCGTAATTCCTTGTTTGGTCTTCTCATTTCCTTCGCGAACGCGGCTCGTGTGTACACGGGGCACTCGAGCAGAATTTGTGAAGCAGCGGGAAGATTTTTCCTTCCTGCCTTCGTAGTTATTTTCCCGACTTCGTAGTTCTTGTGCAACGCGTTCAAAAAGGGGGAACGGGGAAAGGAGGGGAGTTAGAATAAAAAAAACTTCGCCGCCGGCGATGCGCACTTAAATTTTGGGCAGTTAGCGCTTCGCGTGATATGTGTGCACAAATAAATTGATGGCGCAAGGCGTAAAGCCGTGATTTTCTCTTGCTGAAAGGGCAAACTGTTCGTACAGCTCTCCGTGAGCATAACCCCAGTGCGAGGATACAATGTACCGAGAAACTTGCTTGTTTGTAGATTCCTAATGGCCAGATGGAACGCAATAGCTGGTGGCGGCAATGTTCACAAACTGCTGGCAACTCGAAACTGGAGGTTGGGTCAATAACGTACCGTACAACGCCTGAGCGCTTCCTTCGTCTGTGACTACGAATCCTCATACTAAAAAGTAGTTTCAACTGCTTTCATTCATTTAGTAGAATGTGCCACTTAATATAGGAAATGAAAAGCACGGATGAACGGAATGCGGAGAAAAAAGAGAGGCAGGGGGGACGGGGAGACAATGACGACTAGTTTCGTCCAAGGTACAAAGGAATGACAGCGACCACTAGTTCAACTATCGCGAAGCGTCTGGCTGTTTCTTTTCTGTTTCGTTCCTTTCTTTCTCTCTTTATTTCTTCTTCACTGAATCACTTCGCGCTTCTAGCTTCCTTATTGAAATGACGCGTTGTGAAAATGGTGTTGCTGTAGTCCTTTACAAGTGACGCGCAACAAAAATAGAGGAGGGGAGTCGTGCCCGTCATTGACCCAAATGATGTTACCGAGACAGTTTTTCGCCGTCTTCTTCATTCTTAAAGTACCCGTCACCAGGCCCCAAAGCAAATTTTGGTTATACGCTGAAAGTTGTTAGGTGTCCTCTAGAGAGCGTTCTAGCGCGAAAGATATTCAAATCGGCTCATTAATAGCCCAGATAGAAATATTTCAGTGCCGTGAACCCATGATTTCAGGAGGCGAGCTCCACTGCATAGCGTCACTCTCTTCACTCGCCCCGTCTAGCCTCCGCAAGCGAAACTCCTTCCCTGTGTTCTCCCATACCGGACCTCGAGGATCGCGTGAGCATACCTCACGGGCCCCGCCTTCAGTCTTTTTTTTCTGCTCGCTCTTTTTGTTTCTTGTTTCTATTTTTTCTTTTCTTTTCTTTTTGTTTGTTTGCGGCGCAGCGCGCGCGTTGTTCTGATTGCCTGGTTTCGCGCAACGCAGGATTTTGCGAACTGTGCACAAGGAAAAATGTCTAGCGGTATAATTCAGTACTACACGAATAGTGAGGCAGAACAAGCGGATCGCAGAGCATGATCAAGCGCTGGAACACGGTAGAAAATGGCGTAGTTACGGTACCTGCGCACGTGGCTGCACGACCGTGCGAACAAGAAGACGAAGCGGAAGTACATTTTTCTTGCTTCGATGCGAGGTAAAAAAAAAAAAAAATACGCAGATATTCCGTTTGCGTGTTTTATTATTTCTCTAAACATCAATTTGTTAATTCAAGCAACAGATCACACAAATAATGGTGCCTTAAAATAATCCTCGAAGTCACGTGTCACCACGAGCGACGTCACACTGCGGACACCAGTACGTAGGCGCAGGCACACGGGTACGTCATCCTCCGGCTTGGAGCGCAGCGGCCGCACGGAGAAGGGAAAACGGCGTTCGGATTGAAATTTCCGACCTTCCGCCGCGCGTGGCTATGTAATTCTTTGCAAACACGATCGTTGGCGCCCATTGTATGCTCTGCGCTTGTCAGCTCAAAATGGCCAGACTTGGTGAGGGGCCCTTTAAAATTTTCCACTCTGCGGGCTTTTCTTTTTTCGTCACTAGCTTTTTCCTTGTTTTTTGCCTATAATACCTTCAGATAACCAAATCAATATTCAGGTTCTTTCCTCGAAAATAACTGCACGGTTGTAGCAATCCGTGCATATGACGAGGCAATTACGCCAGTTCCGTAACGTGGCACAAACCAATTCAGTGTTTGAAACGCTAGTTACGCCACACGGTGAAGACATCTTAAAAGCCCGTCGATTACACGCGCTAGGCCCGGTAAAACACCACATCACCGGAAACGCCGCAATGTGCGCCTGGAACAGAATGTGCCCTCTCGATCGATCGCTTCAAGGGGACAACACGTTCACTGCGCATTCGCTGGATAAGCCTGCGTACAGGATGCCCGTCGCTCCAGCGAGAGGCTTCGCGTTGGACGTCACGTCACACAATGATGCACGTAGCCCCGGAACTGAGAATGCGGCTTGCCTCGGCAAAAGAATGAACGAGCCGCGGCGACGGTGGCACTCTCGCCGAAGCAGCGCGACCTCACGCAGCGAGCTTGGCAGCGTGACCTCCTCTCCCCCACCGCGCATCCGCCACGCTCGGGCAGCACTGCAAATGAGGATACGGCGAAGCGGCAATCGGCACCCCTTCCGCGGCGCCACCGCCGCTACGCGAGGCGTGCCATGCGGCGAAGAACACCCCCTGCGGCTGCTCGAGCGGGATCGTGGGCGCATCGGGGCAATACGCGGCCGCTTCGCGAAAAGGAAACCTGCGTGCGAGTCGACGCTGCTTGGCGATGGGAGTCCGGCAGCGGCCCGTCTATCTTTATCAGCGTTTTGTTGCGTGCAACGCTTCCACTACGAATTCGCCCGAATGGTGTATCGACCGCGTTCGTTGCAAGCTTCTCCTTTCTGTATTCGCAGTGACACAAGGCAAGAGCTGCGTGCGTTCTTTCAAAGTGTCTGAGAAAGAAGAGAGAGAAACAAGATAAAGAATGACAATAAAGAACGAATGAAAGAGTGTATTAATTAATTGTAAGTGAATTCGCGAGCGATTGAATGAAAGCACGACGATTGAACAGACGAAATAAAGTTTACTGAATGGGCCGATGTGAAGATGAATTATTCCGTGAAAGAAAAGAACTCAATAGACGAACGAAACAAACAATGAATTAATAAGCACGTAAAGAGAACAAATACACGAAAGACTGATTGAATGAAGAAATGAAAGCGCGTAACAAATAAATGCAGAGGTTGGATTACGAGCCCATAATGTTACTGAACGTATCAACAGTTGTAAACGCCGGGCACTTGCTCGAAGACGACCTACTTTTAAATTCATCGCGCCGCTACTGAAGTACCTGAACAGGACATTCTTCACCACGGGCAACGGCATTCCGAGGCGCTGTGCGCCCGTGATGCAATCGCCGTTGCTTTACGGTAGCAGGCACCGGCTACAGAGTACGCCGTTTTCAACTCATTCAGGCCTCTTAACGAAGACTATAAGGGCTAGTCGGGTTAAAAGGAGCCGCTCGCCGACAGAGGGGATCAGCACGTGACTACACGTCTCGGCGAGCGAAGGCCTGCCACGCGCGCCCGTGTAAAGGCTCGCCGGGAGCGCCCCTGCTTCCTAATTAACGCCGCGCAAGAGGAAGGGAAGCGACCGAAAACCCGCGCCCGACAGCGCAAGAAAAATCCCGCGCAGGTAACACGAACACAAAGGCACGGAAGGGCGCGACAGAAAAAGAAAGAGGGCGCGGGTATACAGCGGTTTTGCGCGAAACAATTACCGACGGCCCCATGAAACTTTCAGCGTACTCGCTCGTATAGTCCGGCGAAGGAAGCAGAGGCAGCGAGCGAGAGCCGAGAGTCGAAGGCCGGAAGAAAAGAAGCCGGTAACGGCGCACGTCCGCGCGCGAGACGCACGGTAAGTGCGCGCCAGAGGCCCAGGCGGCGGGCGCTCAAGCACAAGTAGCGCACGACTCCGCTCGCTGCACTGCCGGCAACACGGCGGCGGCGGCGGCGACGCTTTTTTCGAGAACAACGAGCCCACTTACCTGCCGGCCTTCCCGCTCCTTCTCGGAACACCGGGATCTACTCGGCTCCGGCGTGAGCGTACGCGCGACGCTGCGTTAGCAGCAGACCCGGTGACGCTCCTCGTTGTTGGCCTTCTTCCGCCTCGGCGGACGAGAAGGGCCGGGCTCTCTATTACAGAGGGGCCATACACGTACACTCCTCACGCTCAATCAATAATTTACCGTTAGACGGTGGCAGCGCGCTTTCTAATGGCAGTATCGGGCTGACGCCGAAGAAGGCACGTGATGGGGGAGGGGGCGATGCGGGGAGACCGAAGAGGACGGGGAGAGTCGCGAAGATTGGTTGGACGCTTAGTTGACGCTGCTGTGAACAAGCGTACGTATGCCGGGAGCAGTCTGCTTATGCCGAGCGGCGCGGGCAGACGACACGAGGCGCCAGAAAGAAGCGGAAAACGCAAGACGGCTCTGCAAGGCGGCTCGGCTCTTCGCCTGTCTGCCGGAGCCTCTTCTCGTTCGTTACTTCCACTTCGTCCGCTCCGTGCAACACGCTCCTGACTCGGTCCGCGGCCGGCTGCGTACGGCAAGGCGCGACCTGCGCGCGCGCTTTCCGCAGCTGAGCCCAAAGAGTTGCAACTCTGCGCTGCCTTTGATCGTAAGCGTTCACTCGAGTCTCGGCGAAACAGCTCCGTGATATAGACGCAACGGCGAGACGATGAGAGCCGAAAGTGATCCGAAAGAGCGACCATTTCCTTCTTTGCGCGGTTAGCATCGGCAATCGACTGCACAAAGCGCAGCCCGTGGACCTTTAAGAGTAAGCTTTAGCTCGGGCCCAATTCCGATGCGGCCTATTCAAATACATATAAAACGCGAAAACGCTTTTTTGACATAACACCTGGACCAATTATAATGAAATTTGTTGCATTTGAGAGAGAACGTTAAATTCTGGTGACTGTTGGAAGCGGCATTTCGATTTAGAACCTGAATTTTGTTAAAAGAATTTAAAAAAATTAGCAAGCTCGAAAAACATAGACACACGAAGTTTATAAATCAATAGTTCTGTATCAAGAACAGATATCGCGGCTCTGTAAACGGTATCCATTAGATCAGTCAAAGCGGACAAATTCAGTATGTAAATTTATGTTATGTGAATTTGTTACGTTGTGTACAAGGGTTCTGCAAGAGCTGTATTTCCATATTACTGAATTTCTTTAGACACATGTTTAACATAAATTTTGTCCGCTTTAGATGTGCTATCACATGCAATTCACAGAATTCTGATATCATTATTCCTTGCTGAGTTAGAGAGTTGTAAACTTTAAAGCTTCGTTTAGTGGAAATTTTCGATTTTTGCCAATTTTTAATAAAACATTTACGACCTAAACTAAAAATGTGAAACCAACAGCCACTAGATTTTCAGGTACAAGAAAGGAGCTGACAGATGGAATAGCACACTGTGGTATAAAGTTTGTAAACAGGGATAAGGTGCCTCAGAAAGCCTTTCTGAGGCACCTTATCCCTGTTTACAAGCTTTATACCATAGATTTTCAGGTTGTAAGTCACTAGATTCAGGTTGTAATAACGCCTTCAAAGGCAGTTGTTACCTATTGTAGTGCTTTCAAATGTTGTCAAGAAAATACACGAAGCAGGAAAACATCCCCACTTAATCAGAACCGCAGCGCAGGTGAGAGTTTAAACTTTCATTTTCAGCTTGCTTGGGTGGTTTCGAAGCAGTTGACGCGGCCGCAGTGTCCACGTGATCCCTCCTAACAGGTCACGCCGACGGCAGCGCCAGCTTTTCCAGTGTTGGAGCTCCCCTCAAATACCTTAGATGTTCCACAAGCCTAGGAAGCCTATTATACCAGCCATATTGTATCAAGAAACGACATTAAAGCTCATCGTCGTAGCGGTGTCACCAAAGTCCTCAGACAAGACGCACGAGCAGACACAGCGATACAGGTGCAGATGAATCTATGCCGTACAATTGTCTTGGAACAATGTTTCTGTCAGAACTTTTAGAAAGTGGAGGCATAAATTTCACCCTTACCGGTTACAAGGTCCTCCTGTTTCAACATCTATACAGGGAACCGCTACAGCACTTCGCAGTATGTACAAAGGCACAACCCGTGTGAAATGGCTCTTCACGAGGATAGCACAGGGCGTCGAGCAACGGTGAAGCCGAACAGAGCTGCCGCTTGTGTTGGCCTTAGTCCAAGAATGTCGCCGGCACGTTTTCATCACAGCTAGTGGTTCTATCTACCAGCCCCTATCCTCCCCACCCCCCGCCCACCCCCATACCGCCTTGCTTCGAGCATCGCTGCGCCATCGCTTTCTGCGAATCAAAACTGATTTCCCGCGGCCACGCCGCCTAACGTGTGGAATAAACTTAGCGACCCCCGCTGCTTCCAACGTCGTCGCAGCCGCTGCGTCCTCGCGTGGTGCGTGGCAACCGCGGACGCTTTTTATGACAAACTTTGATTGGCAGAGGAAGGGGGGGGGGGGGGGCGACGTCGCTCGGAAGTCGTCGCCACGCTGGTGTCGCTGAGACCGGTATTTTTAGACGCGTCCGGAGGCGCTCGCGCCAAGACGCAGCGCGAAGTTGAAAAATACCAAAATAACTCAATAACATTTCAACGCGAAGAATATTGCAGGGCGGCGAATGGATAAAGACCATAACCGCGGTGCGTTTAGAGGTGGCTCAGCGTGGCCACGTGCTATTTCTGCGTGCGCGCATGCATATATATATACACGCACAAGGCCCTATAGGACCCAGGCGACAGCGCATCCACCGACGGCCAAGCATCAAATCCCTGTTATGCGCTCGCGCTGTCTCCTCTGCCTCATCATGCCAGCTTTGCTTTTTTTGTTGTTGTTGTTTTGCATTCCCCGCGTCAGCGGTGACACGCCGGTTCTCCACGCGGCGGGGCGCTCCCGGTGGCCGTCAAGCGTGCAGGATTCGAGCCGCCAGGCCGTGACGCCCTCGCTCGCAATCCACGCGTGGAAGACGCGGCGGCGACGACAATGACAAGAAGCGCAGCGCGTCTGGGCGCGCGCGGCGTCCGTGGCGCTCACGCGGATGCGAGCGTGGAGAACGGGGCCCGAACCCTTCGACACCTCCGTCTCGACTTCGAGCGAAAAATGAGCTCGATCGAGCGACGCGAATCCCGAGGAAGGCAGGCTGCGCATCGCTCCGCTCGAAGCACACGGACACGCGCAGCGACTGTGTATATAGAGAGAGCTGAGAATGCCGCCATCTTTGCAGCGGTATTTATAACGCACGCGCCCGCCTCGAGGGCATTTTCGTAAGCTCTTCCGGGGCTGCTGCTGCATGTTGTGCCGCCTCTGTGCCCCCGTGAGCGACGACGTTAACTCAAGCGAGGACTGTGTCGCCGAACGAGCGCGAACACGCCGTCGTTCGGTGCATGTATCACCGCCACCGGTGCACGGCGATCACTACGTGCCAGCCGACCTTTCGTCCATTTTCTCGCCTAATGTTGCACGCTTTCTGTTTATTAAACTTTTCAGACGCGCGGTTTACGCGTACAAAAGACGCGCCTCTGCAGGTTCGCAAGAGGCAGCTGGACGAAGGCACGCAAATTGGTGCCCTTAGTTATATATGCATGCCACCATTTCCGAGCCCACTCACTCTAAATATCGGCCTCATTGCCAGATATAATGTTGTTGCAGGAACCTGAAAGCGCATCCAGGAAACTTCTCTTCGTGAGAATGTTTACTCCATGGCTACAACGCCGGCGACTCCCGATAGAGATCGAACTATAGTGGCGAGAGCATCGCCGCTGCGACGAGCATCCGCGACCTGCACTCGACGTGTACGTTGTTATACATGGCTGAGTTCCCAAACGTACTTCGACTATCTACATATTGAGCAGTAGTACTAGAACCAAGAAAGAAACAATTTGTCTAATGGAGTGATTACAATGATGATTTACTGGCATCCCCTTTGAAACGTGGCAATGACAAATAGTCACCTGGCCTGATTGATTTAACCCGGTATACTGTTTGTATACATCTCCATAACCCCCCCCCCTCCTTTTTTTTTCTCAGAACTTATCTACCTACCATGTATCGCTAGCTAAGCCTGTAACAGATCCGGTCGTGTCAATCTCTCCCCTGCTTTTTTTGCACCAATACTCTAAACTTCTCTTGCCTTTGTGGACTGCTGAGCGGTTAGTCCACTTTAAACTCAAGCGCTTCTGGAAGGTGCACGTTACCTACGAGTCTCGCCGAGTGAATCCCTTCGCGTTCTGTTAGGAAGTGCTGAGTGGTCTCTGGATTTTCGCTGCAGTATGCGTATGCCTCATCTTGTTGCGAATATTTGCTCCGGTATACTTGGCCGGCGCCGCAAGCTCTGCAGGCGTGTGATCAAACCGGATTTCTCGCATCAGCTGCGCGCTAATGAGAGAACGAAACGTGCGCTACCCGAGAATGGTCAGTTCAAGAAAGGTTTTGCAAGTATTCATTGGTAAGCCTTCGAACAACTATATTTCTACAGCAGCAAGAGAGGAGCTTCTTCTGTGGATGCTAGTGGGTGTTTAGTTTTGCACAGCACTGAACACACACAATTATTTCTTAGCGCATGTGGAACGCTACACGCCATTATCCCAGTGTGCTAGAGAAATTAGGGCACATGTGCAAACCACTTCGTAAAACTGCACAGTCGATAAAGAGCCGTTGTCGATTCCCCACTACATAGAGACGGCGAAAGAGAAACATTCTCGGACGCTCATATTCAGTGGCGCGTACCGCCGGCAGCGCTCACCAAACGCAATCTTTTTTTTTTTCTTTTTTCCCCGCGTTCACCTGACCAAGTTTCCGCTTCGCACACAGCTTAAACCGCAGTGCAGCGCCACCGTGCATCAACAACAGCAGCCAACCGCGGCCGACGAACTGCTCGCACAACGGCTCTGTCTGCGTGCGCCCTGCTTGCCCATCAGGGCCTCCGAGACCACTTATTTCCGGCTAGGGGTCTCCGGCCGTTCGACGGGCACGCACACACCCTTCGACCGCCGCTCACAATGCACCCGGCCACACGAAATTCGCAGCCGCCCAGCCAGCCTGCGCACGCTGTTCTTCACTATGATCCTTTCGAACGGCGCCTGCCAAGCCCTCCTGCAAAATCGGGAACGGGCTCCGAACGAGAACGCCCGAAGAAGCACTGGCCTGTGTACACGGAACGGCAGCCAGCAACGCGGGTCGCCACGTGTCGGGCCCTAATTATCGCCTACGAACGGCGGCCGCCCGGCGCTGACAGGCCGCTGACAACGGGGCCGGCGTCGTCGGCTGAAACACAAAGGAAGGGGGCGCCCTCCCCCACGCGCCACAGCTTCCGAATCTCTCGCGCCAGCCGCGCTCGACGTCGACGAGGACGTCAGCGTTACCGCTGTGTATGGGCGATGCGCGGCACACACGTCAATGGGGCGGTTGCAGCTGACGCGCCGCGGTTATCGTTGACGACGCGACTACAGCGACAAAAGCCTGCGGCGTGAGTGGCGCGCCAGTGCCCTCTCCTCTCCCGGCCAGCGGCGGCGTCGACAAAGAGTGCGCACATTTCGCCGCCGAGCACGGACGAGGTGGCTCACTGCGGTGCCTCTGCACTATTAATCAACACTGAGAAACGAACCCCAAGAGTCACACAAAATGCAAACCGCCTATTGTTCACCTGAGAGTGCCCCGGCCACGTGTATGCTCGTGTTAGATGGATACTGGAACAGATTTGACTGTCCTCAGGGCGAAACTGAATGTCGTTGCCTGCTCGTCCCGATGCGAAACGGCGCTCCAGTACGACTTAGGCATGTATATATATATATAAGCTTGACCAATTGCGGAGATGGCACCCCCCCCCCTCCCGTTTTCGGCCTCCCAAGGCTTACGTCAACATTCAGAGGCACAAGAACAGCACGCGGCACTTATTAGCGGTCCAAGTCAACGCGAATTGGCCACCGACAGGAGCTCGTCTAAGAACGTTTCGTGGATGTGCATCGGCTGGCCGAGCAAGTGACTGCGAGCAAGAAAGAGAGGACTTCGTCATTAAGAGCGCCGACCACAAGGAAGCGAACCGGAGAAGCATGGCTGCCTGGCTCCACAGACTCGATCCCTTGTATGGAGCACAAATGATTCCGAGAAGCCATCAGCGAAAATAGAGCCGTTCGCTATTCTGCGCTTCATTACGTCTTTCGTTTTGCCGCGGTGCAGACGGAATGGCGACCAGTCACCTTCCTCTCTTTACATTGCGCGTATAGGAAGCGACGTCTTCCGCCATCTTTTATTCTTCTGTTTCTGCTTCGCAAATGTTCCGCCGCAGCTGTTGGACACGAGGCGCATTTGAGCAGTTCGTGCCACGGTTGGTCAGGCTTAGTTACATTGCGCAAACCTGGCTACTTTTGAGGCTGCACAAGATTTGGATCACGAAGATACAGCTACTATTTGGCCGTTTTTCCCACGACTGTCACGTATAGCAGGTGTATACAAGTGCCATATTCTCTAGAAGCAGCCAGGCTTCTTTGCACCGTGCAGAAAGCACGTCCTCACCAATTTTACCTATGGAAGATGCCCTTTCTAGTTAAATTATAATGCAACATGTTCAGAATATATGGGTCAAATGCATCTCTCATGTCCGCACTGAGTGTAACGGACTGTTGCACACGGGCTGCTATCATTTGGTCGAAGCTTCGTCACTGCGATGTGGGCGACTATGGCGCTGTGCTGCCGAGCACGGGTCACGTGCTGGTTTCCGAGCTGCAGGAGCAACATCAAAACGGACACAGAATGTCAGACATTCCGAATTTAAACGCGCGCTTAAACGAGTGTAGGTGCTCAAAACTAATACGGTGTACGAACAGCGTGACATCTCTATTTTAAGTGGTGCTTTGGTACGTCGAAGCCCATCAATGAACAAACCTTCTTAGAAGGTTAAGACTAGGACTAGAAGGACGTACACGCTGAAGTGAAATGCGTAACAGTGCTACAAGAAAGAAATACAGAAAGGATCTACGCATGCACCTCGACAAATGCGCTCGTCCTGCTCTCGTGCTAGCGCTTATCGCTCGCAAACTTTCTAAGCTGCGACGTTCCACACTCGTGGTCCAGGATGGCCGCCCTTTGCATGGAGAAATCAGGTTCAAGAGGGGGGGAACCTTGGGCCAGTTGGTCCGACATGTTTAAAGACTTGCTGGCCAATTCGCTACTAGTAGAATCCGCAAGCTTTCTTCTATAGGCGTCGGTATCGCTCGGCCAGCGTTGCCCCGGTAACACCCCGCCCTCCTTGCGGCCTCATGCAAGGTCGCGCACGCACGACCGGCACGCGAAGGTGTCGCGCAGCGGAGGTCTTCTTCAGTTCAGGTGTGTGCTCCTCGGTGGCAACGGCGATGGCCAATCCCAACTCGGCCCTGATTAACGTTTCAACTGCGCATCACGCCTGCAGCGATTCCGCGAGCTGGAAGCAGCCACGTGCATAATGGGAGGGTTGTCCTACTCTCGAGTCAACAGCCTCTACAGCGCTGTTGGCTGTCCTTACACGCCTTTCATCGCTCCCTCCGCAGGAAGAACCTTCTTTTCCCGAAGATGCGAGGCTACCGCACTCGCCGCGCTGTTGATCCTCGCCTCCGCTTCCCCCCGAAGCAACGCTTGCTCGCCAGCGTAGCTTCTCACGGCGGAGATGACCGAAGAAGTGCCAAAGTAGGCAGTTCTATTAGACTGCATTGCAGAGAAGGCGCGCGGAAGCAATTAACAGTACATTTAAATGCGTCAAAACATATTGATCTCCAATACGGCGTAATGGTCGCGACAGATTATTGGAACGCTAATGCGATGTATACCCGGCCGAAGTGTTCAAACGAAGCAAAACAGCAGAACTGGGCCATGCAGTAGCGGCTCGCGGACACCTCCCTAGACATTATGGGCGCACTGCTCCAGCATCTCGAAGCTGCAGGTTCACGACTATAGGCCTCCTTTTTCTCGAGGGCCCGAGGACCAAGGCTATCGTTTTCTGTAAAGCTGCTTGCTCCCATGCGAGCCACGTGAGGCAGCCGTAGTGACATGTTACCAACTACCGTCGGCCATCTGGGCAATTTAACGCGTAGATAAATCGATACCACACGTGAGAATTTTCGCATGTGGCCCTATCCCCAATGTTGCCGCAGTGAGAAAGATTCGATCACGCGAACTCACCCATAAACAGCAGTATGCGCACAGCCCTTGCGGCGGCTGAAGAAATACCCCTCGGAGTGCAAGGGAGCTGGTCGTCTTCGAATACGGCTCCAGTGCTCAACAGTGCTTGCATTATACCGACGTCGGGCATCTGCATGCCCTGCACACAACTGAGCGCATTACTGTGCACCGCCGCGTGCTGCGCGCTTGCGATGAGTGCAACGTGCAGCGGCGGGTTATGGACACCACGAGGTCGCCGTGTGGCGCCACAAGCGATTTAGGGAACAGCGCCGCTTGTGGCGAAGATCTCATTTATGACGTGTAACGCAGACGAAACTCCGGAGGACCAATGCACGGTGGCTGGCCTGGTGCTAAAACGTTTGCAGTAGTAGTGTTACAGTTCTAAGCTAGCTGTGTCAGGGTTTCACATTTTAAATGATTTACGAGTCGAATGACTTAACACGTATAGTTGCAGGTTACGGTTCGGCAACTGACGCCAAAATTTTCGCACGCAAATTTTCCAGCGAGATCTACCACGTCGCATGTAAGGTACGTTGAACCCAAAGTAAAAAAAATAGACGAGGCCTACATAGGCGCGACAGGTTCGGTAAAAGACTCAGTAAGATTCTTTGCTTTATCTTCCTTTCAAGTTTAAACGTTTTGAATTCTTTGAAATCCTAGCTAAAAGGATCAGCAGTCACCACCTCACGGTGATTAAGCTTCATTTTACATTTTCAGCTAACGAAATTTTAAAATGAAGAGAGGAAAAAAGGAGAAAACGGACAGTAACATTGCTATATCGCTAACGGCGGCAAAAGTACTACTGCAGGGCCTCATTAACACGCACAAGTCAACCACGCAATACCGATCGCGTTGTAACTAATAGTGGGCACCTATACTAAAGCCGCCAGTATGAAAACTAGCGCGCCGCTCCATCGGAGTGGACTCGATGCATCAACTATTTACCGCAGCGAGCGCCGGGCGCCGAGAATTCCGCGTCCTCTCTGCGGGCAATCCTTAATGAATTTGCTGCTCCGCGCCCTCAAAGCACTACGAGAGGGGTTGCTATTACAGCGGGCATGAAACAAACGGCAAAGCGGCCACGGGGATTATGCCGTTAGAATAACTCGCGTTGAGGTTTGAAAGAAGAACTTCTACACCAATAGACATCCCTCCCCCCCCCTCCCCCAATTTCGTTTTTTTTTCTATATAGCAAAAATAAAAGTGGAAATGCGCAGGGAAGTGGCAGAGAGAGAGAGGAAGTGCGCGCGTAGGTGAATACCAATTTCGTCCGTTCCGCGCCATCTAGATAACGCATGGTAATTGAGCCTAATAACACACAGCTTCGCTGCTTTGCATACATTTGCTGTTACTCGAAAAAAAAAAGAGGAAGAATAGAAACTGAGCAGCGCTCGAAGCGCGGAGAGCGTATTTAGGGAGCTACGCAATCCGAGGGCCTCTTGGAGCTCCGGCGCTCCCGCATTCACCGAGCCACGACGCAGCAGCGGCAGCCAATTAAGCCTCTCTTCGCAGGCGCACTACATACGCGAGCATTATGATGGGACGAGCGGGGGGCAAACAAAGAAAACGCATCGAGAAACGCGCTTTCTCGCGTTGGTTCTGGTTTTCCCTGCGCGGTGTCCGGGGGGGGTTATCATTCGCCGCAGGAAAATGGGGAGGTCCGGGAAAGGGAAACACGCACAACACGCGCTCCCATTAAGGACAGGAAGAAAGCGACGGACGGGAAGAACGAAGAAAGGGGGAAAAATGGGACCTCTCGAGGGAGGCAAAATGGCGACGGAGTTGCGCAAGCTACACTGGCACGCACACACGCATAAACGGGCGTGAAGGCGTGCGGGGCCCTGTATGCGAGGCTCGTTACGAGTGAATTTTAATTGCCGGTACAACGTGAAACGTAACACTGTCGCGTTCGTGGGGCGCTCCGAGGTTTTCTTCCGAGCGGATGGAGAAATTCCGGGCGCATCCGGAGAAGGACTTACCGCGAGGCTATAGGAGCAGGTCGGCCTGCCCACGATCGTCGCAAAGCATACATGGCGCTCGTCTTGTCGCTTAATGAATAGCCGCAGCTATAGGCGGTCCCCTGGCGTAATAGCGACAATTATAGTAAATTCGGAAAAGTTAGATGTAATCCAAGGAGATGGAGCGGTATTCTTAAGGTGCTTTTTCGTAAAATAAAGATCTCTTCGAAAAACATTCCTTTCTTAAAATGATCCACTTTCACTTTTCTCGCCAAAATAACAAAGTGGCGAGGACGCGAAGCCAACGTTGTGTAAGGAAAAAAATTGAGAGATGGCATTTGACAACGTAGCATAATGATGGCGATCCCAAGTTCTCGCGTTTGGCAGCATTTATATTTTCTTGTGTTGCAATAGCTGCTTGAAATACGGAGTCTTTTTGCTTTTGTTTTTTGCTAAAGACGGGAATGAAAAGTCACGCAGCATCGCATATCACCGGAATCTAGCCGCGGTGGCGAAGCTGACGAACGTAGGATTTGAATAATCAGGCCACCCAACGGCCTTTGCAAGATAATCTGCTTTTTCGTTTGGGAACAAGCCCTTTTTCCAGTCGCCCACACCGATAGCGGTTAAAAGGTGAGATGCTAATTAATTGAAGGCTTTCAAAACCTACGAGTCAGCAGAAGCAGTCAGGTAGGAGCACGACGACAGAAAATTAGTTACGACAGATGCCGAATCCTTCTAAAAAAAAGTACAGATAAAAACAAGAGCTTTTCTTTTAGTTTTGAATGCGTGGAAACAGAAGAATTGATTGAAATGCAGTGCGACATTTCGCAGGAGCTACGCGCAAAACACCATTTTTTTTTTCGTAAGACAGCCGTCAGGTGTGCCTTGTTCCAGTATAACCGATCAGCAGTGAGCGCAGAAGGAATGACTCCGCTGGGAAGCAACGTGGCGACAAGAGCTAGGAGTGGCTTTCGTCGGGGCCAATTCGTCCCGCCGAAGCATGGGCTCCACGCTGAGGCTTCCCTTCTGCGCCCACTACTGCCCATTCTTGGTCGCAGGCTGCTGCCAACTCCAGCCATACAGTAGTGGTTCGTGGTAACACATAAATACCACATTATGAAAGAAAGGAAGAAAAAACAAACAAAAACAGACTATATGACTACACAAACGAATAAACCAGACTATATAAACTTAGAAAACAAATTGCCTCGTCTGCTGAGTTAACTACACAGAGATGGCTCTGTTCTAGATTACTTTTCAAATAAGAATTTACAGCCTCCCTTCTTATTTCGTCACTAATTGAGAGTTGATATGTTCTTATAAAGTTATGCATATGTTAATTATTTACAACGTGATCTCTTGTGGTATGTAGAATATATCGGCGCTGCAGTGTATTTTTCAAAAGGTCTATGTATTTCATAAGTCTTAGTCTTTTTCTTTTATTCTTTTTTTTTCTTTTGATGCTTCAAATGATGTACGCGTGGCTTGCTGTTCATCGCCAAAGCGAGAGCTCGCGCCTTTGTCAAGCTGCCAATTCGGACCACCATTTCATGTGCGCGTGATGGGAAATCGTCGTCATCATCATCATTAATGTCGTTATTATTATTATTATTATTATTATTATTATTATTATTATTATTATTATTATTATTATTATTATTATTATTATTGGATATGCGAAATCCTTCCCCTTTCCCCTTGCCCAAGTGTACTGTATGTAGCCAATCGGGCACGTCCTTGGTTAACGTCCTTACCTTTCCGTCTTCGTTTCTCTCTCTCTGTCTGTACCTTTCCCACTGCGCTTCCGCGCAAATCTAATCTGACCTACACAAGATGGCGCCGGTTGCCGTAATAGTGAGAGTGAAACAGGAGCACGCGGGTTGATACCGCCTGTCCGTGCCACCGTCTCCTCCTCAGTGTACATGCTCGTTGTTTGCAAGCTTTCCCTCGGCTCAATAATGGTGCCGTGAGCGGTCGGGCAGCCATTTCGTGTACGGCAACCTGGCAGTGTAAAAAGGCCTACTTCCAGTATTTCACTCATTCCCTGTCGTCTCCGCGAATGTGGACTACACCCATCCGCTTGAAGAAGGAAAAAAAAAAAAGAATAAGAAGAAAAAGAAAGAAAGAAGGGAAAGGGAGAAGGTGGAAGTCACAGAACAGGGACAGACTGGAGAACACTACAAGAACACGCTGAGCTGTAAATCAATGTTGCCGACCACTCTTTCCCCTTCTTCGCTGAGAAACAACTACAGTGTTTAGAGCGAGGCTTCTAACTGACAAATGACCAAGAAATGAAAAACGACGCCTCAGAAGAACACAGTATAAGAGAGAAATCAGGAGGAAAGGTGGGACGCGGAAGCTGTTGAGAAGCAGAGCCATAGGTTCGCCAGTAATTGCGGGACGAATGCCGGTAAAACGAAAGCCGAGAAAAGAGGAGATAAAAAGGAAAACAGGCTCTGAAACACTTCGTCGGTAGTGCAGCAGCCACCAGAATTACAGCGCGCCCTAACTGCGCGCAGCGTCAGCAGCACGACGGTGACAGGCGCTAAATCAAAAGAAACCGCGGCACGAGGTCGTTTCGCCCTTTTCTGCCAGGGAGAGGCGTCGTCGTGCACCGGCCGCCGGTCCCGTTTCCATTGGCAGATTTCAGCAATGAAACATTATCCAGAGGGAAATGCGACGAAATACCGCGATGAAGAAACTACCAAGCGCGGAGACATTGTAACAGTCTATTCTCGATTTGCACGAGCCCACCCAGGCGGAGGGCTCAACGAGTTTCACCTCGTCGCTGACAAGGACCGCCCGACCGACCGCGCCCGCAAAATTAGTCTCCAGAGGCAGCAAGGGTAGCGGGGGGTGGAGGGGGGGGGAGAGAACTCGGCCGCCTAGCGGAGCGGATTGCGGGCGTAAGAGAAAATGACCGCAGAAGCGCGTGGGAAAGCAGGCACGAAGAAAAGCGTCGTCGCTACGGGCACGCACCGCGCCCAGCGCCATGCCGGCGGGAGGCTGGCTCCTCTTTGACGTGGGGGCATCCTTTAAGGATTTCTTTCCCTCGGTACTCCGGTGCGGTGCCGCGAAACGCGTCACACGCACGTCGCGGCTCACTTTCCACGAGGGAGGGACGCGAGGAAGGGCGATGGACGAGCCGCGGCCGCCGTCTCGCGCAGACCTCACGACGACGCACCGGCCACCACGCGGCGAGGCGACGAGAGAGCGTCGGCGAGTTCGCGTCGCCGCGGGAAGAGGGGGAGCGCCGCGCCAGGCTAATTAATCCCCGACAAGACGTCTTCCTGGCCTCTGGCGCGCCGCACTGCGCCCCTTCGCTTTTCGGTCCCAGCGGAGCGTGCCTGAAACGGGCGTCCCGGCTCCTTCGCTGGCGCGCCCCAAAGCACAGCGAACGCGCGCGCACGCACGCACACTTTTTTAACCGGCGAATAATTTATGCGCCTCGCTCGGCCGGTCAAGTGAGTGGTCCTCGCCTTTATCCGACCACCGCCGCCTTTATTCCAAAGCGCAACGGAAGCGAACAACGCCGGAGAGGCCGAGATGGAAGAGGGTGCGAAGGAGCACTTTCCCGAACCCCCCCTCCCATCCCCTTGATTCGCTCGAGTGGGCCCGGGCCGTGTGTCACTGCCAAGCGCCTTTTCTGCGCACCGCCAAGTCAGCTAGGGGCTACGGACACCAGCCAGTGCGCGGGCCGGAGCGGAGGCGGTTCAGCCAGCACCACCGGCCCGAGCGCCGTCTCTCCTCCGGCAGCGAGCGGTCTTCGAGTGGCCTTCGCCACCCCCGGCGCTTTAATTAAAAGTGCGCCGCGTCGCCAACGTGAAACACGACCGGCTTCCTCGAGCGCGCCGCGCTTTCCATACATCCCCCACCGAGCCCGTCATTCACGAGCTCGCGTAAATACACGGCCCGGCCACGGCAGCCGCGTCTTCGGGAGCGGACACTGCTTCCCCGACCCCGCTGAGGCTCGTTCGAGTGCGCCGTGGCGGTGCCCGCGGGGCGACATTCAAATTGACACTGGAAGCACGCTGCGTCGAGATACGCGTCGTATATTAGGATACGCCCAGGCGCCGCACGCTTACGCAGGCACGCGGAAAAGGGCCTCGCAGTGCACGAGCACGGCGACGCGCGCTATACGCTGGTCGCCCGTCGTCTCGCGCGCAGACCTGGCGCGAGATTACAGCGGGCGCTGGCGCACGTAAATTGTTCGCGGCGAGAGCTGCGCACCGAGGATGACGTAATGCGCTAATAACTTAATTGCGGCACAACCTCCTCCGATCCCTGTCCGTCGTCGCTGGAGCATAACAAATGGTCTCGTTGCAGTGGCACGGACGTGACGTCGAGCGGCAAGCGCTCGATGCACGCTTTCTTAGTGCGCGCATCTTGGCACTTAGAACGCGCTGTCCTTAACCGGGAGATCCTTGCGGACGCGCATTAATTGAATATAACGAACGTTTGCAAGGGATGTGACGGGAACCGCCGCAGTGCGCGGCTCCAGATAGCTTTTTGCATCCTATGCTCGGCATTTAACTATGCTCGCTTCTTGCACTCTATATACCTCCCGTAATACGGCCGTCACAGCCGGAAAGCGAACCCACAAGCTCGTGCGCAGCGGTAATACCCCAAATCCACTACGCTAATACGGCGGATACTGTCACCGCAATACCGTAGTCGACAAAGGCTTCGAAAACGAATTGCACGAAAGTGACGTCCCAGGATACGCAAAGGCCTAAGTGAAAAAAAAGAAGCTTAGAATACATCAGAACGCGGTAATGGGAAAGAAACGATGGTTACATTTAGTTGGTTAGTTCTTCAAAAAAATCGATTGTTTGAATAAATGTCCTTTTTATGAGATTACTATTTACCCTTCACGAACGGGTAAGAGTAAAATGTGTGTCGGGAATGCAAGGCGCGATGCGAACTATAGGAGCCGTGTTTATGACTGGTGCGAAAGCGTGGGTTCCCTGGGAAAAACCAGCAGGCAGTTCGGGTCTACGTCACGGTCCTCTAGGCCACCCACCGGTCGGATCCGCTTTTCGTAGCTCTGTATGTCTTCGACGAAGGCTTCCACGAGCGCTGAAGTACCTGTTTTATATTCGCAAGTGAAGCAGAGCATCACTCACCGAAGAAACGGGATGTAGCTGCACCGACGTATGCACATTTTACGCGTACTTTTCTCCACCTGTTGTCTTTCAAAAGCTTCCTTCGATAAGTGAAAGAAGGAAGAAACGTCAGTCTTAAAGCAATTCTCTAGTTTCTTCTTGCCTTCCTCAAAGAGCGCCACAATATCAAAGAATGTTACCCACGTATGTTAATCCGTTCGAAAAAAACCCATCGGAGTAAATCTTGCATTGCGAGTTCCGCTGCGTTCAGAAAACGCACTGCGGTCTCACGACACTTGCTCACCGCAATTTTTTTTTTCATAATCCTTCCCCCTAGTTCTACGCAAGATATGTATCTGCAATACGGGGAGAAACTCATCGCAAATTCAGCTTCCGCATCTCCTCATCCTCGTGAATAGCCAACAGCGTTCCATTCCTTCATTTCAACTTCGCGGCCTTCGTCCCGAAAGACACACAGACACAAACAGGACGAAGAATAAACAGACGGAAGAACGGCCCTTATGCATTATAAACCGCAACAGTAGCAGTAATAAAATGCACCGAACAGGCGCGGCACCGGTGGATTTTGGGTGCCGCGTAATCGATTGCCGCCCGCATCGAACGATGGACTGTGCGGCTTCCACGTTCCTTTGTGTCGGCACCTGACAGAGAGGGCGGGGGGAAGGGGGGGGGGGACAAAAAAATATGAAAGCCGAAACGATGGCCCCGAACGCAAGCACCGGAGGCAAGCCGGGCCCCTTCGTTCTCCCTAATCCGAGATAAGCACCTCACCCGACCGGCGGCGACGCCGCGGCGTGCGAGCAGCAGACCTTAGCGTCGCTAGCGACACTCGGCGCCGCGGGCCGCAGCAGTGTAGTGCGGAATGCCAAGACCGGGCATGCACGCGGCGGCCTCTCCCGCATGGCGCGGAGAGGTGGGGGCGAAGCCAAGGAGATTTCCGCTCACATCCGAGATCACGTTTTCGGAAATTCCTTTCCCAGTCCCTCGTCCTCTCTCTCTTCCATAACCGTAGCTCTCTGAGCGAGAGCTCCTGTCCGCTCCTTGCCTGTACGTCTGTCGGGGGGTCGGCGTCGCTTGTCGTTTTTCACCGTTTTCGTCCGCGCTTGCTTTGCTGTGGTTTATTAACTGCGACAAAATGGCACGTTTGCCGACTAAACAGCTTGTTCTCAAATCGCAGCTAAAGACAAAGTTTCAAAAAGGAAAAAAAAAGCATACGTCGACATTAATAAAAATAACTATTGCTTTTCACAATTGCTTACATCGGAGAAAGAGAGACGCTCTCACTATATACTAAGAACATAACACAAAGTTGCAAATATGTCGTGCGTAGAGTAGCGCGGCTCGGTGCGCGAAAACATCACGGGCTCACATTTCAGGTTGGAGCACCAACTTTAGAGAAGGCCGCACTTTGTACACGGTCGATCCAGGTGCATGAACTCCAAGAAGAAAGAAAAGTCACTAGTCACTTTTGATTTATACTTGAAATACCCGCACTGCAAAACTTGATGTTGCCTCGAATTCCATGCGCATTCAACCTCGGGAAAGGGCTCAAACGATGCGACAAGAGGTATGCGAACGAACCACGTCCTGCCCGCAACTACAGTGTCGCGTCAACTGCGGTGTTGTTTGCCGTATTACCGCATTCTGCCCATGAAGTACTCGAAAATGTAGCTTTGGTTACATTTCTCGTCAGAATGTGCGTATATATATATATATATATATGTTCAGTTGGAGATTAAGAACGAATGTACGAAACAACACTGACTTATTTCCTACGTTTCGGCCTGAGCCCGGCCTTCGTCAGGTATTCCCTGACAATGGCCGGACCCCGGCCGAAACGCAGGAAACAAAACATCGTTTTTTTTTCGTGCGTGCGTCCTCAGTCTTAGTTCTGACGCAATGTGGCGACGCACCGTATTGCCAAATTCTTCACTTTGGTGTAGCGAACTTCAGTTTTCTGTTACCGATATCTTCTTCATTTCTCTGTAGCTAAAGGCTCGATACTCACGCTCTCTGGTACCATTCCGTTCAATAAGCTTCCTTCTCCACGCTCGGCCTACACACCTTGGTGCCGCCTTCCTCACGTCTCGTCTCTTGTTCTGCTTGTCCACCCGGGCACCTGCGCCTACTGCCACATACTCGTTGTGGAGGACTCGCAAACACTGTTCGCATATACCTGTCCTGCTGCACGTACTCAATGGCCCAAGATATATATTCACCAGCCGTGGTTGCTCAGTGGCTATGGTGTTGGCCTGCTGAGCACGAGGTCGCGGGATCGAATCCCGGCCATGGCGGCCGCATTTCGATGGGGGCGAAATGCGAAAACACCCGTGTACTTAGATTTAGGTGCACGTTAAAGAACCCCAGGTGGTACAAATTTCCCACGTCCCACACTACGGCGTGCCTCATAATCAGAAAGTGGTTTTGGCACGTAAAACCGCATAATTAAAAAAAAAAATTTAAAAAGATATATATTCGGACGCATAGCAGTGGCAGATGCCTAGTCGGACATGCGCAGTGACTCAAGTTGCCTGTTCTTGCAACACACTCAAAGGCCCAAGTTGTCTGTTTCCCCTTCTCTATTCGTTCAGATGTCCAGTGGCACATGTTGGCGTGGAAGAGGTTAGATACGAACATGTTACAGAAAAGTGCGTGAAGTTCCAAAAAAGACTCCTAATCGCCTTAATAAACTCAGTTCGCGTTACGAAACCTGCCTTTGTACTCAAACGGTTATCGGCCGAACCGGATGACACCCGAGAACGGGGACAAAGCCGCGGCAGCTCAGACAGGAAGCCTTAGCCAGCATTTGTGGCGGCTAGCGTGCGGGCTTTTTCTTTTCCTTTTTTTTTTGTCCCTGGCGAAGCTCCGTCACCATGGCAACCGCGCCCTGTATCTCGAAACCCGTACACGGCGCGTGTAGTTGACAAGACCAAGCGAGCAAACAACGAAAGAAGCCTACCGCACACTGCGCCACACAGCACCGTCAGCCACAGAACAAAGAAAGCGACAATAAAAAAAAAAAAATAAGAAAAAAGGATCCGGCCGGTCGGCGTTCCGCCGGCATGCAAAGAAGCCCGACCACCTCCTTTTATTCCGAGCACATCCATCAGGCATAAAAAAAAGGAACATCAGGAAACATTTGCGCCCGGCTAAAGGACAATTCGCTTCACTGCTAATCTACTACTCGTCACGATTCGATCACCAACGCTCCACACTGCCGGACCAAGAACGGCGGCTGGAGCAATGGCTAGTGGGCGGTGCCGGCGAAACACGGGGAGGGGGGAGTAAGCAAATTACGCAAAAAAAAAAAAAACGGTGAACGACGCTTGCGGGGCAGATGCGACGCGCGTGATCGAGCGGTCGCAGCGCTATGGAGCGCCTCTGATCAATGGCGGCGGCGCACACTTGCGGGGGCACCGGGTCCTTCCGGACACGCAACTCCGCAAGCTCGGGGAGACGTATAGGGCACATCACCTGTTAAAAACTCCCAGGTGGGTTTATTTTCGTTTACAGTGTGCGAACAAGCACGCACTATTAATGTAAGCTGACACTCGAACGAGTAAATGTCAACCGCCACGTGTGTTTGCGTCCTTCTTGTTTACCGTAAACGTAGTTGTGGGCAGCGTTAGAACCAAAACGTGCACGGGAAATACGCAGCCCCGGTGGCGACATCACGCGGTGACTAATAACAATTCGTCAAAGACAACTTCTTGCGTGCTACAAATCAGCTGCTCGATAAGAAAAATGCACGAAAAATGCACCTTTTGAGTCTTCTTACGTGGGACACATTAGAGAGTTTTAGAATAGGGGCCCCAATAGTTTGGGGCCCCAAAGAGCTTTGCGGGTGTTAGGTTTGCGGGTGTTAGTGAAGAGTTTTAGAATAGGGCTTTGCGTTTGCGGATAGCGTCTTGCGCTGACAGCGTCACTACGGCGTCAAAGAAAAACTATTAGAAATAATTAAATAAAATATACCATTTTTGATAGCAATAGTAATTCTGACTTGCATGTATTCGCGTTTAATTACAATTTAGAGGTTATTCTGTAAGCAGCAAACCATTAGTTGAGCTTAGTTTCGAGCAAACCAACTTTACGTGCCTTCACCAGCCAAGCTTAGCCGTGTTAGGCCTACGAGCCATAAGATCCACAATCGAATTCGGTATCAGCGGCGTCTAAAGAATCAATATTCATAACACACGCTAGTTGAGAGAAAGCGACAACCGCAGTCACTTCTCCTAGCTTGCGAACTTCACGCGTTACCACGAATCGAACCCAGTTTGGTGCTAGGCTAGAGCCGTCGCTTCGATGGATGCCGCCATGTTTGCTGACGCAAAGCTTTTGGGGCCGCTTTTCGGGCTCCCACTAAATCGGCGAAATAGCGTTCCCAACGGAAAACCCAAACGCAGTTTGCGTCTCGCGCATGCGCAGTGGCGTCGACGCTATGTCTTTGGGGCCCCAAAACGTTTATTTACGCAAATCAAACAGAGTCGATCAGAACAAATGCACAGCGGGCCTTCGGTTGGACAGAGCAACACACACGACGCCGCCAGCACTGTTCGCGCCCCATGCTTTGGGTATGTCCGTACGGCAATACGTGAACGCTATGCTAATGGTCTCTGCCACGAGCTGTACACTTTGGTAGTCCGCGCGTCTCTTACAATATCAACTGAGTTCACCGACCCGAAGCGTTTTTTACTGCGTCTCGACGTGGCCTCCACGACAGGGAAGCGCTGCGCGAGGTTTTAGATCTCGGAGGCCATGTTTGGAGCAGAGCCCTAATTGACTGCCGTTACCACGGCGCATGCCCGATGCCTTGATCGCACGCAGCTGTTCTGATACGCCGCACCTGCGCAGACGGAATTAGGTAGCGCCCGGTAAGCGTAGAACAAAAGAGATCTGCAAGGATGTTCAGCTAACGTTTTCTCCATTCATATATATATATATATATATATATATATATATATATATATATATATATATATATATATATATATATTTTTAGCAACCCACGATAGCTTCGCATGGCATTGCGTTTGACAAACTGAATACTCTATACTAAATCTCATTTTCATCTTTCCGTGTCCCTTTTAATCACACTTCCCCAGTGGAGGTATAAGCAGGATGTTTGTCTTCCGCTAACCCTCCCTGCGTTTCGAGACTCATTTCTCTCTCTCTCGCTCTCGCTCTACGCACCTTCGCAACGCTAATAGTATTTGCGCAATATTATAGCTCTCTTAAGAAGAAGCCTTAGCTCGTGTGCTCCTCTCTAAATACATGTAAGAGGAGAATTCGTTTTTCTCGGCAACCACTGCGCCAAATTTGACCAGGTTTGTTGCATCTAAAAGAAACACTTAAAACCTAGTGACTGTTGGTTTCAAACTTTTGATTTAGGCCGCGAATTTGTTACTAAAAATTTCCAAAATCGCCAATTTCCAGAAAACGAAACGATCAAGCTTACAACTCCGTAACGCATCAATGATAAGCGATATCACAAGTCTGTGAATTGCATCTCATACTACATCTAAAGCGGACGAAATTGATATTTTACACATGAACCTCAAGAAAAATTAGTAATGTGTAAATACAGCTTTTGCGGAACCCTTGTAGGCAACATAACAAATTCACGTAAGATACAATTTGACTGTCCGCTTTAAATTAGCTAACGGATGCCGTTTACAGAATCACGATATCTCTTCTTGGCGCAGAACCATTAATTTGTAAACTTCCTGCTTCTTTCTTTTTCGAGCTTTCGAATTTTGGAAAATTCTTTCAACAAAATTCAGGCCCTTAATCAAAATTCTACTTCCCGACGGTCACTAGACTTTCTGTTTCAGATCACTTTCTGTTTCAGATACAACAAATTTCGTTATTATCGGTCCAGGGGTTATCTCAGAAAAGCGGTTTTTTTTTTCGTTTTACATGTATTCGAATAGGACGCGTCGGAGTTCGGCCCGAGCTAAGGCTTGCTCTTAACATTGGGTGCAGACACGCGTTGCAGGGCGAACGACGGGGGCCGCACAAGCCGCAACCGCGGGGCGTCCGTATCTCCTTTACGGCGGCGGCGATACAAAGGCGCGTCTGCTGCCTTCGGGGCTCAATTTCACGCTACGACGGGCGGAAATGAGCGCACTCAGTTACACGCTCGTTGTCGGATATGGAAGCGCGCATTAATCTCTATGGCCGTGCTGCGTTCGCAGGCCCCGACGAGTCGACTGCGTTGCCTCCTTTCCGAGGGCGCAAGTTCTCTTCCTAGCCTGGCACGGGCTCACGGTAATTAATTAATTCGCACCCTAATCGCATGAACGGGTAGCGACAGAGGCGGCGACGCGAGCAGGATCCGAGGCGAAACAAGTTTCGCGCTTCGCGCTCACAGAAGGGAATTGAAAGACACTAGCTCTGCAACGTGCAGCGTGTCCCGGTTAACACGGAGCAAGTTCTGAAGAAACAGCAAGTCCGTCTGGATGGATGAAACCACATTTGTCTTGTTAGCAGCTGCCGCTAAAGAAGCATCCAGTATTCTTGTGCTTTGATTCAGCAATGCTGTAGTGCTAAACAAACTTTTTGATTATTAAACCTTCCAGCTGCTATGTCATAATGCAAATTTTGTAAACATCACTATTAACTGCTTGCCACGCGCTTCCTCTTGCTGAACTTTTTTTTCTTCCGAAGTTCAAAGAAAGGGGCTCTAGCGCGTACCGCAGTGGGCGCCTAACGCAGCTAGCTAATGTTGTGCATCACTGACAATGTGCTAAGGCCTCGCCACTGCGAAATGCCAGCTGCTTTTCCAGCAAAAATCGCGGAGGAGGAGCCTTTACTTACGTTTACCAAATGTATCACATCTAGCAGGGCAAAAGGAGCGCTGACCAGAAGAAAGATGCCCGTTTGACATGTATCGTGAGTTACTGATTCACTAGGATAAAATTAAAAATGTTCGCGACTACTGTGTCGCCCACTTCTCCAGAAACAATAAACAGTCCAATGATAACAGAATGTTATAACATGAGGTAACATGACAAAAAAACACGTCTCGGCAATAAAACAGATTTCATAAACGTGGTTAAACAGCCAATATATATATATATATATATAGCAGGACGCTTACGCGTCGCCTTTAAGAGGAAGGTATAGCTCGGGCCCAACTCCGACGCGGCCAATTCAAATACATGTAAAACGCAAAAACGTTTTTCTGAGGTAACCCCTGGACCGATCTTAATGAAGTTTGTTGCATTTGAGGGATAAAGTTAAATTATAGTGACTGTTAGAAGCGGGATTTCGATTTAGAGCTAGAATTTTATTGAAAATATTTTCAAATATTCGACTGTATGAAAAAATAGAAGCACGAAGTTTACAAATTCATAGCTATGCATCAAGAACAGACATCGCGGTTCTATAAACGGTATCCGTTAGATCGTTCAAAGCGGACAAATTCGATATGTCATTTTACATATTACGTGAACTTGTTATGTCGTGTGCAACGTTTCTGAAAAAGCTGTATTTCCATAATATTCAAATTTTTTATATTCATGTGTAACATATCAATTTTGTCCGCTTTAGATGTACTATCAAATGCAATTCACAGAATTGTATTATCTGTTTTCGTTGTTCAGTTACAGAGTTGTATTGTAAACTTAATAGTTTCGTTTTCTGAAAATTTTCGATTTTTGCCAATTTTTAATAAAGATATTGACGACCTAACTCAAAAATTCGAAACCAACAGTCACTAGATTTTAAGTTTTTCTTGTAAATGCAACAAACCTCGTGAAATTTGGTGCAGTGGTTGCCGAGAAAAACGAATTCTCCTTTTACATGTATTTTGGAACGCGATGGGGCTCTTGCATTGCCCAGGGGGCGCTACGAAAATGGTGCTAAAAAGCGCCCTCTGTCCTGAACTGGGTAATACCAAGCTCGGTCGTCTGCTTCGGAAAGCACGTTTACAATATGGACCCGCCACTTTCGGTTTTGTTGTACCGCGGCTTGCAGCGAACATCGGGCGCCGAAGATTTTTTCAGGTGTGGCACGCTGCGTAAAGGCAATAAATTATGCAACGCCGAATACGAGTACGCCGTTCAAGAAATAAGCGGCGAAGTTTTAGCGCGGTGTCAATCACAAGTGAAGCGAGTCGCGTACGAAGTTGAACTTCAGGTAAGGTTTGCACGCTGCTAGATTCAGGAGCACAAACGCGAGTAAATGCTTGCTATAAATGAATTCACAGCAGCGATAAGCAGACATCATGTGTACGGAACTGCTCGAGCGCACGATCGTACGCGCCGCAACGGCAGCGGTCTTTCGACATGCCGCGAAACGGCGGACCTCCTGCAATCTTTGTTGACTGCATGCCGCCAGACAAGCAGTTATGCCTGCACTGTAGTAGCGGCCATCTGTCCCTTTAGCAAATGATAAATAACTGATGCAATGCATATGAGCTCGCAGTAACGTACGTGCAAATCACGCTGCAGCGCAAGCTTGTGCGCTGTTCGCTTGACGTAGCTTTTGATGACAGCGCTCGAACATCGACGTGCTGCAATCAATACTACCTTGATGGGCTGCCTCAACGTGCTGGCTTGAGGTCAAGGATGAGCACATTTAACTCTCTAACCTTTGCTGCTTGTAGTGGGGTAGTGAATTGTCACCGAATCAGCCCGACCATTTGTGCTCATTTGCACACACCTGGTCACTTCACCACTTCGCACTGGTCGAATTGTTAATTAATTGTCGCTGTGGCCGGGTCTCGAATCGTGAATCACCAGCCATGCCTGCTGTTATGTCGCTCTGCCGTCGGGACTGTAGGTGCAGAAGACCGAATTTTATGACGCAGATACTCAAGCAAGCTTCAAGACAGGCGAAGCAGTCATGGCGCGAAGTTTCGCTTACCCAGCGCGACGAACTGCAGCTATCCAGCGCGCCCGACGCTCCACTTCTTGAGGCCTTGAAGGAAAACGGTAGAATCTGATGTTGGGATTCAGGCCTTCTTGTTCATGGCAGCACGCAGAAGTTACGAAGGTGACGCTTTTTCGAGGCTGAGCTAGGTCTCTCCGGATCGGCGTCGCCGATTCCTTCTGCTTCCAGCATTACGTCTCACGGAGAGTCCGTTTTCGTTAAACTATAGGCTGCGGCTAGCTCGCAGCGCGGTCAGCGTGGTCTGTGAGAAGTGACGAGCCTTTTCATACTCACAACAGGGCAGAAAAAAGTGCGAATCGACGCAAAACTCGGGATACGTGCTTCGCCACAGCCAGGGCTCAATACTACCCAAGCTGGTACTACCCAGATAACGTTTCGCGCGCCGCCACCAGGCGCCGCTACTATACCTCAAACTCCAGCGCAACACGCCCATGGCATTCAAAGATCCCTGACTGCTTCTCACGCTTCCCGGCAACTGCAGCTACCGCTATGTTTGCCGGGAAACGCTGGCGGCGAACGCTATGCACGAAGGCGAGCGTTCTGGTAGAAACGCGGCCTCTTGCGTGGGCAGACCCCGGAGGTAGCGCACAGCCACGCCAAGCATTAGACGGCAGCTGGAAAAGTGGTTTGTGTTTGAGTTTCCGCGTAACAGAATTATGTTTTCGCGTATATTCAAATTACAATCCAACTCCGCTATCATGTCTGCAGGTTCTGTGTAAGTCATACTTTACAAATTTTCTGACGCATTTTACTTTGAGAAATTCGATTAGTCCAGCAACGCCCATGCGCCACGCGGACGGCCTGCGTGGTGCGGGATGATTTTTCTCTCACGGACAGCCCTGCCGACTCGGACACCGGATTTTCTGCGACGCGGGTCCCTCGACGCTATCACGCTAAAAAACCAACAGAAGGGCACACTATGCACCTTCTACACAAGTCAGTCAATCACATACACGAAACGAAAAAATAAACGCGCATACTAAGTGGTAATACAGAGATACAGTGCCGCTTTGCTTAAAGAAGGTTATCAAAGCTTTCAGAGCTGATCGCTGCAGTGACGTGTTATCCCATGGTGCAAGCAGCATTTCTATTGTGAAAGGACGATGCGTATCAATCGCGCACGTAAAGCGTTCCCCAGGCGGGCACTGGCGGCCAGTGCCTGCATAAGAGATATGACGAAGCGTAGACACGCACGATGTGGCCCCTTGCCACACCTTCAACTATTCAAAGGACCTTGAAAGCAACCGTTGCTGCAGGGATATAAACAATATTTTGCAACATGCACATTTCAACAAAATTTAAACTTGACGTCTCGAGCGTGGCCGGCGCTAAGTGAAGGTGAACCGACGAGGCAGGAACTTGACAAACTTTGGTAGCAGCCAATCAAGAGACCACTTCCGATGACGCGCGTAGCTGTCACACGCCTGTAGTCGGACGGGTCGAACAATCGACGCCGCAGGAGGCCGTACAGGCATCGATCTCTGCGACTATCACCACACGACTTGGCGCACGTCAACCATGTACATGCTCTACGCATCGTTACACGGTAATAATTACGCACGCATGGCTTCGAGAAGAAGAGAATAAAAATATAGTTAGGAAAGCTGCTCCTTCGTGTGACGTATAACTAACGACAGCTGTCATCGGAGGTGAAGCATGACGCAGGCACACTGACACGCTTTGCGTGAGGAGCTGCGGTAGTAACGTCTACTAGACGAAAGTCAAATTCGTGTTTGCTTGTGTATTTTGATTTGAAGGCGTCTCATACTTCCCGCGCTGTATTGCGAAACTGCTTTCTTTTCGTTAATATGAACTGAAAGTGGATGTTGCCGCCTTAGTCTATACCTATGCACCTTGTGTAGCTGCTGCCATGTAACGGTCACCTGGGCCCCGTCAAGCCGCTTTCACGGCTGTTAGGACAGCGGACCTTCCAGCATACTGTCTGGTAAGTAAACTTGAAATTGAATTTGAATATGGGCGCCGGCTACTCCTTTTCTCAGGGCATGCAAAACAAAAGCGCAAGATGCGCACCTCCAACACCTAATAAAGAAAAAGAGCAAGGGGTCCATATGAACTATTCTGCAGCTCTAAAGCACTCAGGTCGACAACGTTCTGACAGCGAGCGGCATGATCCTCCTTCAGAGAATGCTACTCATCTTGCCCAGGCTTCGAGTGAAATTCGCCGACCTTCTCAGCAACGCCCTCATCCACTGACACAGCAACCTCATCTAACATCTGAGCGACTACCTCAGCATTCGCCTCAACCACACCAGTCATCCCAGCGACCATCTCAGTCAACTCTGCAGCGACCTGCTTTGAGCACGCATGGAGCTTCAGCGTCGTTTGGTGATTACGCGTCGTTACCCGTGGCACAGATGATCCTGCCCATGCTATTCACAGCTCTGCGTGCAATTCTAAGTGCCATTCCACAAGCAAACAACCTACCAGAGGCAAAAGCACTGCTTGCTATGGAATCGTTGGTGCTTCCACAACCACCAACAACTCCACGGCAGGCTTGCAATGAATAATCGTTACAACAATGTTTTCGTATTTCAGTGGAATGCTAATACCCTTCGAAATAATTCAGCTGATTTTCGCAAACTACTAGCTCAACATAACTTTCCTGTTTTATGTATACAGGAGGCAGGCGTAAGAGATGACTTTCGTATTTCAAGCTATGTTATATATAAATCATCGCGCATTGCTGGAAGTAGCAGAGCGATGTTATGCGTGAGAAAGGACCTGCCGTCCTATTTTATACAGTCGAGTGATTTAATTATACCGGAGTTCGTAGCATGCAAGATATCATTTAGAAATACAAGCGTCACAGTGATCGGTCTTTATCTACAATGTGCTAGCAAAATATCAGTAGACAGCTTGGTGAATGCGTTTGGTATCGCAAACTCACAAGTGCTGGTTTGTGGGGACTTCAACGCGGATAACAGAGACTCTTCAAACTGTTGAAGAGATAAGAGAGACTCTTCCAGATTCATGGAAGGAAGGAAGGAAGGAAAAAGTGGACAAGGAAGGCAGGGAGGTTAACCAGTTTAGCCTAACCGGTTTGCTACCCTACACATGGGAGCGGGATGGGGGGGATGAAAGATGGGGAGATTCATGGAAATTAGCCCGGGTAATTCCAGTGCTAAAACCAGGAAAGAGTCCTCTTTGTCTTGACTCCTACCGACCCGTCAGTCTCACAAGCTGTTTTTCCAAACTAATGGAGAAGATGATAGACCGTCGACTGCAGTTGTGGTGTGAACACACAAATGTGTTTTCCAATTACATGACCGGCTTTCGACAAAATCGGTGTACAATGGATTCAGTATTAGACATTGCCGCATGCGTAGAACATGAACGAAGTTGCGGAAATGTGACAGTAGCAGTATATTTAGACATTCAAAGAGCATTCGACACTGTAAGTCACATACACATCCTTGCTGGTATGTTAGAGCTTGGCCTACACGGTCGAGCACTGCGATGGGTATCAAATTTCTTGAAAGACAGAAAAATATTTATGGAAACAATCGAAGGAGAGAGTAATTATCACAGCATCACGCAGGGCGTTCCGCAGGGCAGTGTTCTCAGTCCGTTTTTATTCAACTGCGTCATGGCAGCCTTGCCACTAAAACTCCCGTCTGGTCTACAGTATTCACTGTACGCAGATGACATCTGCATATGGGCCTCTCGATCTCAAATATAAGACATTATAACAACGCTGCAAGAGGGTCTTGATAGTATCGACACCTTTGTAAAAGACAGAGGCACGAGGCTTTCATACGCAAAGACAGCCGTACTTCCTTTCACTAGACGACAGCTGCATAATTTCCAACTCACGCTTAATGGGCAAACATTGATGTTTGTGACAGAGCATAAATTTCTTGGAGTTATTCTTAACCGCCAGCTAACATGGGCTTCACACATCCGCGCAATTGAAAAGCCGACCAATGCAGTAATAAATGTACTTCGGCGACTCGCAGGCACAACGTGGGGGGGAGGTCAGTCTCTTCGCTACTACAAGTTCATAACGCACTCATAAAACGAAAGAATTGCTTACTCGGCACCCATTCTCCATGGTTTATCTCAAACTTCTGAGGAACGTCTTCAACGTTTACTAGCAAGGGGACTACGAGTGTGTCTTAGGGTTCCGCAGGCTACCTCGAGTTCTTTAGTAATTGCTGAAGCTCGTCACCCACCATTTCCAGTCATACGAACGGTTGAAACATGTCGACATATTTATCGCATCTTAACCCAACAGGAGAAGCATCCATTAAACCTCGCGCTAACCGAAAGAAACAAAAGCAAAATTCACGATGTCGTTCGACAACATAAAGCATTATTACCAAGATTTGAATTATGCAAAGTGGATGTTTGTTACCCTCCGTGGATGTTAACATGTGCTAAAATAGAATTATCGGTTGACGGGATTACATCTAAGAGAGACATGTTCATAGTAGCCGCACAACTGGCACCCTTCCAAATTTACTCCTTATATCCCCAGTACATCCACGTTTATACAGATGGTTCGTGTCATAATAATTCCTCGACTTCAGCATTCGTCATTCCACATTTAGCGCTAGAGCAAACATTTAAATTATCCCGGGAGACATCTTCCACCGTGGCAGAACTGTTTGCAATCCTGTGTTCTTTGCGTTTCATAACATCAGAAAAACATTCGCAATAATGGGTTATCTTTAGCGATTCGCAAACCGCTCTCACATTATTACAGAGCAATAAGAAAAATTCTATGAACACTTTGCTATTGTATGAGACACTCAAAGAACTTACAAAAGCAAGCGCAATGAACCACGTAATTGCATTCCAGTGGATACCTGGGCACTGCAATATTCCTGGTAATACTGCAGCGGACGCAGCTGCGAATCGGGCGCACAATAACGCGGAGACAACCAATCTTCCCCTATTGCGTAGTGAAGTCCGTCCGCTCCTGAGACAGATTTCTTGTCGCCTCAGCAAAGCTACCTGGTTTGATCAGCAAACTAAAAACTCTGAGTTATACTTTATAGACCCATGTATAAACTTATCAATGCCGGAAAATCTAAGAGACAACAGAAAATTGGAAACATTGGTACACCGCCTGCGTCTTGGCTGCATTTACAAAACACTTCTTGTACAGAATAAAACGTGTCTCTAGTCCGCAGTGTTCTTGTGACCATCCAGACGAAGATGTGCATCATCAGCTCATCGAGTGCACGAAATACGATCCACAAAGAAAGGTACTGCAAGCAAATTTGTTGATATTAGACAGAAGACCATTCACTCTAACAAAGATACTTGGCCCATGGCCAACTGCGGGCCTTCAAAAAAGAGCGCTTTGCTCTGAAAAAGTTTTTAGGGTACACCAACATTTTGCGAACATATTAAGTATCAGATGATCCGAATACGCTAAACGAGTAACACAAACGTTGTTCCTGGTTCATAATTGGTTTATGTGGTGATCGCAACTTTTACGCAATATGTATAATTCTGTTCTGTACTTGCAGTCCATTACATGTGTTGCGTGTTCTGGCTGTTCAAAATATCTGACTTTATATAAGCGTACGTGGACTGAACTAATGCACAGAACTTTGCGACTCATGTACTGTTGGACTGTACAATTTTGATTCATCCGTAGTTCTACTGAGTGCCATATTTTGTGTCGCTATTCTCCCTTTTTACGCAAATTTGTTTCCTTTGCCAAGTGACAAGGAGTAGCCGGTGCAACCATAAAGGCGCCAACCTCTGCTAATATTCATTTCAATAAAACAAAAAGCGCAAGAAGGCGACATGCACTAGCGACGGTCATACATTTGCAAAGTTATACCCACAAGAGAAAGTAGAAAGTACACTAAAAGACATACACAGTTCCGTGAAAGAAAGTGCACAAAAGAGTCTGGAAACACGTTCATAAGGCCAGTTCACATCTACACAGCAAGACACATACAAAACATATAACAACGCCAGACATGAGCTACAGACATCAGCAACGCTATTTCTATCTTCGCTTGTTTAAAGCGACTCTCCGTGAAATCTTTGTAAAATCCCTGTGAGCACTTGAAAACTGGGCGAATTCACAAAACATTCTTGCGCTAAAATTGCGCCTAAGATAAGCGAAGGCAACCGGCCTATGGCAAGGAACACTTACGAAAGAAATGCTTTGTGAATTCTGTCCCTGTTTTCTACCGTCCATATCTCAATGAGGAATGTGAGCATGTTAGTCATCCTGCCTCATGTCATATATAAATATATACTATGTGAAGTGATTATTCAACGTATGGTAGCGAAATGGTCACCAGCTGAGAGCTGGAGGTTCGCCTACCATCATCCTTCATTTACTTAACAATTTAGCATTGCAGGAAAGCTGGCCACATAGTGTACCTGCTGCCAACATTTTTGATTAGATAGATAGATAGATAGATAGATAGATAGATAGATAGATAGATATAGATAGATAGATAGATAGATAGATAGATAGATAGATAGATAGATAGATAGATAGATAGATAGATAGATAGATAGATAGATAGATAGATAGATAGATAGATAGATAGATAGATAGATAGATAGATAGATAGATAGATAGATAGATAGATAGATAGATAGATAGATAGATAGATAGATAGATAGATAGATAGATAGATAGATAGATAGATAGATAGATAGATAGATAGATAGATAGATAGATAGATAGATAGATAGATAGATAGATAGATAGATAGATAGATAGATAGATAGATAGATAGATAGATAGATAGATAGATAGATAGATAGATAGATAGATAGATAGATAGATAGATAGATAGATAGATAGATAGATAGATAGATAGATAGATAGATAGATAGATAGATAGATAGATAGATAGATAGATAGATAGATAGATAGATAGATAGATAGATAGATAGATAGATAGATAGATAGATAGATAGATAGATAGATAGATAGATAGATAGATAGATAGATAGATAGATAGATAGATAGATAGATAGATAGATAGATAGATAGATAGATAGATAGATAGATAGATAGATAGATAGATAGATAGATAGATAGATAGCGGATCCACTGAGCAATGTGGCTGTAGTAGTTCAACGCTTAGCCTGCTACTGCAGCTTGGCATGACATCCGTGATGCGAATTATAAAAATTCACACACACACACACACACACACACACACACACACACACACACACACACACACACGCACGCACGCACGCACGCAGACAGACAGACAGACAGACGGAGAGACACCAACAAAGTTTATCAGCAGCTCCATCGCAGCTGTCATATTCGTGTTTATCATCGTGCTTCCCCAGCAGAGGAAGAAGACGCCAAAGGACTCCACTGTTGAGGGCTTATAACTATGGTTATTTTTCCGTCTCGGGTTTTCAATTCGCCTCCGCAGATACAACATTCGCCGTGTCGTGCCGCGTAAAAGGTGTGTTGAAACACCGCGGTGTCCTTCGGCCGGTAGCCGCGTCGTTTCAGGCGCAGGTGGTGGCGAGCAACTCCGCTTCTCGGCAGACACGCTCTACCGAGCGCGACAAGAAAAGAGAGAGAGAGAGAGAACGTAAGAGAGACAAAGGACATGTGTTCGATGAGGGCTGCGACACCGCGACAGACAAACGACAGCCCACCGCTGTACAATAATGAGCGCGCCCTTCCAATTTAAATCGGGGTCAGAGGCTGCAGCCGCTGTGTGTGCGAGTTGGAGAAGGAGGGGGGGAGGAATGGCGGGGGGGGGGGGGCGCCCGCGACCCGGAACGAACGGCTCGCTGAGTTTCAATTGTTCGGCGCGCCGTGCGACGACGGAAGTCGCGGAGGGCTCGCAACGCCGGGGTTCCAAAGATCCTCGTTGTGGATGCATCCGCGGACGGCACGAAAGGACCGGTGAAAGTGCTGCCACGTGTAGGCGCGCTTCGCGCTGCAGGACAAGTTGGTTGACAACACGCGAACTACTTCGAGACTACGCGCAGCGCGAAAGTATAACATCGAACTGACTGCAGGCCTGTACGGCGGATGTGGCGGATCACTTCGTACCATTTCGAACCATTTACTGTTGCGAAAAGATCACCGCAAGCTTCGCAAACATTTCAATATCACTGAAATCGGTCAGTGAGAGCGATATAGTGCAAGAGGCGCCGCCAAAAGAAAGCACAGCTTTCCTAGCGTGCGGCAGTCGTCTGTCTGTTGTCCATAGTCCTGTAGAGCAAGTCGATGGCGATACAGTTCTGCACGCCACGGTAGTCCAGCGGCTGTAGCGTTGTGCTCGGCTGATCTCGAAATCGCGGGATCGAATCCCACCAAAGGCGGCTGCATTTCGATGGGGGTGAAATGCAAAAGCGCTCGTGCCGTTACATTTAACGGCATTAAAAATCCCAGTTGGTCAAAATTAATCTGCAGTGCCCTACTATGGCGTGCCTCATAAGGAGATCTATAGTGTTGTGGTTAGCCCGAGGTCATAAACCATAAAACTTAGTTTATTCACCCTAAAGACAGTTGTCTACTATTTCCTGATTGCATCAGAGACTGGAGTAGAAGACAGTCTTTTTGATGCCGAGAACAATGATTATTTTCTTCTTTTTTTTTCTTTGCCGGTCAAAAATTGAAGAAAACTATCAAGATGAACGTAAGACAAGTATCCAAATACGGGCAACAGATTGAAACGCTCTTGAAACGCTCTGCGGGGGTGCATGTCGTTATACAACGTCTTAAATTGGCGAATATTTCCCAATGATAAATTTGCAACAAAGATTCTAAAACAAGATCCATAATTTCGAATACCAAATGGAGATTGACACGATCACTTGGTTAGGTACGGGCCAAGTTTGCACATTGAACTCAAGCTTGGGAATTTCTCGAGACACACGAAAGTGACCCAAAGCGCGCTCGTTGACTTAAGTGCTCACTGTGCTTCAATGACACTCGACGGCGATGCCTAACCAACAGTTTTGTATCCCGGCACTTTCAGCGTTTATTTGAAAGTACTGGGAGGGAAAGAGCCTTTCTCGACCCCTTCCACAGGCTAGGAATCACCGCGACGTGTGCACAGAAAACAAGCCTACAGCTCATTCGCCATTTAGGCGAATGAGATGCGAAATTGACACGTGACCTATTCGCCGTGTAGAAAATGCCCTTCGGAAGCGGCTCTGTTCTGGGAGTCGTCTGCAGTGTACTCACAGCACGGGCCAGTTTTCGTAAACTTATAGAATAACAAACGAGCTCCGGCGCTGTTTCTGCACTTGAGAAACACACCGATGCGTGGCCCCAGCGAACACCTCTTCAACTGCCGTCAGCTGCGCTGTCATCTCCGGACAGGCACACTGGCGTCCCTTGGGACAATGCCAGCTGCGCTGGGCCGCCTGCGGCGCTACGGGATCGGCCAGCGGTCCATCGCCGAATCCGTCTCTGCCTGCAACCGCCTGCCGCAAGCGACGCGTGAAAGCGACTGTTCCAAACCTTGCAGGTCCCACATCTGCGTCTGTACGCGCACAAACCGGTCCGCAGCGCTGTACTGCAGCGCACAAACTGAACGCGCCCAATCGATGCCCGGAACGAGCGCCCATCGCGAAGCGAAGAGGCGCCCACGGACAGCTGCCAATCGACGCCGAGCTGGACGGCCGCAGGAAAAGAAAGTGTCTGTCGGCTCCACACGCACCACGTGCGGAGCCGTCGATTACGAGCTGCGAAAGAATATTGGCGAGCCTGCATGTTTGCGCGTGCGAACAATCTATTACCGGGCATTTCGCGATTCTCAAAGCGCGAGAACATTCCGAAAGCTCTGGTACTGGTTCCTGTGTAAAGTACGTATTCCACGCACGCTACAGAGGAAGACAGGGTGTCGGAACGTAAGACTCTTTGGACAGAGTGTCCCACATGCAGCTCCCCGACATTGCCTCGCGTAGCAGTGGTTCATTCTATTCAATATCTATTCTATACCTACTCAGCCAGAACGACGGGATGATTAATTAAATAGTGATAAAATGGAATATATAGGAATAGTATACTGTGACAATTACTTTCATTTTTCCTCAGCGCACATAGACGACAATCCCAGTGGTGGAATGCGAAAAGTACCGATCGGGAAAGGAATATATATTTCAGAGATGCAGCTCTCGCATTGCATAATACGGATTGTGAACGCAATCAGCGCAGAGCCGCGTAATATGTGGAAACACATAAAAAAAACACACACACACAAATTGTATAGCGAAAGAGGTTCAAAAGCAACGTTAACAAACTCCTTCTATTACAAAAGAAGGCGATTCGCCACATTGCAAGTGCTTCTCATGACGCGCACACAGGCCGCGGGCTGCTCGCCACGCTGAACGTGATTCCGCTGCAACACATTTTCCAATTTAATCTTATTATGAAACATAAGCACAGTTCTTAATTTCATAATATTTTTTCTAATGTTATGTAAACTCAGAAAACCCCATAAAAGCATATATAATATCAGGAATTGAGACCAATGGTTAATACCTCTCTGTCGCAAAAAAAAAAAAGAAAAAAAAAGTGTATTAAGTAGACTAGAACAGTGCATGCCCATTTACTCAAGACACCTACACTGCCAAGGAATTTATTTGTACACCATTACTAGGAATGAGTCTAAGAGATTTCTTATTTCGAACATAAATTGATTACGCCCAGTTTTACATTTACATACATTTCAAATTTTGCACTGATTAAAGTGTTATATAGCATCTCTTGTTCAACTTCCTATTCCTATATGTTTGATGCTAACGCACCTCATTTATGATAGTGAAATAAATCCTTAAGTACATTGTTTATACGAATGTATTTAAGTTTAATGTTATTTACTCGTTCCACTATGTACACCTTTACTGTGTGTGTGAAATAATTGTATCATGAACGTGTTCTTTTGATATAATGTCCCGTGTAGGAATGTATATCACCACATTTTTATATGCGTTGCTCACCTGTATTCGTTATGTTCTCTGTAGAAATTGAATGGTTTGCTTGTTATCCTCTATGCCAAGACATGGGCAGCAACCTCGTCAGGCTACTTTGGCTGTAGCTTTTTCTTCCTGTACAAACATTTTTCCTCTTTCTTTGTAAGAGGAACAAATTCGCAATAAAGTTGACGACGACGACGACGACGACGACGACGACGACGATGATGATGATGATGATGATGATGATTTAACGCCCACCATGCTATAGCGAACATGAAACATCATAGGCGAACAACACAGGGTCAGCGGTCAGGTGCGGGTACCACTAAGCGAAGGGAGTAAAGACTTTCAACAAGGCAAACTATGGCGTCTAGAGAAGAAAAAAAAAAGGCAAAACGAGACAGGATCCTTAGCTGTCCGCTCCTGTCAACCAGGTGGCGAGAGACTGCAATGTTTGGCACCTTACACAACAAATCCTCAGCGTCGCATAAAACGGAGCGATCCTCCCGAGCGCTTGACGGCCCTTCACGCACTTCGCAAGTACGAAAGTGCCACCCTCTTCCTCTGCTCCCCCCCTTTTCTTTTTCTTTCTTTCTTTGTTTCTTTCCGATAAGGCGTAACTCACGAGGAGGAGGCGTCAGCCACACAAGGGAGGGAAGCAGCGTGAGCAAAGGCGTGCATCACGAAACACTTACATCGCCACAAACGAAGACGCCACCCACCCCGACGCCTTCTTACGCGAGACAAGCCGCCGCCCCTAACACGATTTGCGGGGATCCGCACACTCTTCTGCGCGCAGCCACGCACTAGCCTCACGCTACCTAAAGAGCACCGAGAACGGCGGCAGGGGGGCGTAAAGGAGCTCCCATGCTTTATTTCCACAGCAGCAGCAGCGCTTGCTCGCACTTTACACACTGCCTGGCCAGCAGTCGCAGTCCTGGTTGGGCTCCCCCGAGGTTCCAACAGACTACACCAGGCCAACGCGCGGTCACCGGAGCTACGGGCGCAAGAGCGACGGCCTTGAGCCATTGACTTTCATGAGCCGCCGCCGCTGCCACACGCCGAGCTGTTGCTTCTCCAGATCCGGCCAGAACACGCAATTCGCGGCGCCGAGGAGGGGGCTCGAGCACCACTCCGCTCCCCCCTCCTCGGCTCGGGAGTCCGCTGCAGCGAGCGGGGCCTTGCTCGGAGGTGCCCGACCCTCCGTCTCTCCCATGGCTGCACCCTCGCCTTTGTAAACGCCATAGCTCCGCAAGGCAGCGCGCGCGCACTTCACCGGTGGTGCCCGGCTACCAGAATTTGTGTACGAAGCAGCTTGGCAAAGTTTATATACACACGGGCCACCCACGTTTCGCGGGAGGGGCGAGAACGGGCGCCCGTACAAGTGCCAAGCGTTGGCGGTGGCGAAAATCCGGTTTGCGACGTGGGTGCTGCTAAAAAAAAAAAGCGCGCCTTAAGAGCCCAAAATATAGCTTACTTTTGCCCGTTTCAGAGCACGCCGAGCCACGCCGAGCACGCCAACGTCGCTTGAGAAAACCAGGTGCTGCAAAGCTAAGCTCTCTTATTCGCATGCGCAGAAAGAACGTCGTACAAACGTCGCGAGTGGCGTGCAAGAAGGCAATCTAAAGCCAACCATCTCATCCTGCAAGTGCGTTTCCCTATCCCCGCGTGTCCGCCTTCACACAACTACAACTAGGAAGCGCTACCTTAAATTACTTCGGCACGCTACAGATTAACGTGATATTTGTCCTCATCTTTAAACGTCTAGTGTTAGCACTTTCGTGATTCCCTCAGAGTGCGCATACAAACACATAGCAGTCAGCCGACCGTGAAGTCGAAGGCCCGAGGCGCGACGAGCTCTCCACTGCTCGATATTTTTTCTTTTTTTTCACGCAAAGCAGTGGATCCGCCATTCGCTCGCTCGCCAGGCGCCCGAACAGGAGCGTTGTGGAGACAAGAAGCCGAGGGATCGAAAGGAACCGTTGTTAGATGGGAAGAGGACTTGGCACCTTTGAAGGCGCCGCGTCCATGAGCTTTCGTGTACTCATCAACCCAGCATCATTCGATACATTGACCAAAGGAACCGGGAAGCAGCGCAACAGGAAGAAATCACGAAATGCGAGTAACCTTCGCGTATCGGTTTTTGAGCCTCATCGGCGACGCTCGGGTATACGCCGGCACGTGCCGCAGTGACGTCACTGGAAACGCACCATTCCCGACGTCGGGAGCGCCACCGTCGCCAGCGTTCGTGCACGTTCGCCCTCTGAACGTGCGCGAACGCGGCGGCGTGCGCTGTGTGAACGTATTATAACCCGTAGTTCTGTATACGTGTCCCGCAAGCGCTCTGCTTTGCTGACAACTCACGACAGGCGGTGCTGCTTTCTCCAGCACCTGCACCTGAATGTCCGGGCGCACTCGATTTCTCCGTCGGTGCGCGTAACTTTCTGAGCGCTGGTCACGGTTACACTTAAAAAATAAACGAAAAAGAAAACACGAGAACTACAATTCCTTGTTGGGAAGACAGAACCCCGTGCGAAACTCAACATAAAACCGCGGAAAATGTCGTTGCACGAGTTTGTAACGAGAAAACACCGCGAACAGCACGAATTTGTTGTCTTTCACGGCGCTTCTCGTGGCTATGGGCGACTTTTCTAACATGAACTTCTCGAGCGCATGTCCCTTCTCTAACCCGTCATCCAGTGAGGCTAATCAGTTTATTGCTACTTGTTCTGACTTTACCCTAGTACAAACAGTCGCTCTTCCAACATGTGTAACAGGTACTACATCATCATTACTTGATCTTGTGCTGACATCATCGGCTGATACTATATCCCCGATAGCGCACTTACCTGGCCTTAGCGAACATGATACATTACATTTCTTCAAAACCGATACCACGCTGAAACGTAAACTATTCAAACAACTAAAAGATTATAAGAAGGCTAACTTATCAGCAATAAACAACGAACTTGCTTCCTTTCTTGACACGTTTCTACTCGGCCATCTCGATCGTTCTGTTGAGACAAATTGGCGCCTCTTTAGAGGAAACGTTTCTCATCTAACGAGTCGTTATATTGCAGTCCGACGTATATATTCAAATAGTAACGCACGATGGTATAGCAGACACCTTAACGGACTAAGTAACAAGAGAAACGCCTGTTTCGCATCGCTAAACGGTGACTAATTTCTGAACACTGGTTCTCATACAAATACGATGCCGCCACGTACTGTTCGAACTTAGGTCTGCGAAGCTTTCCTTCTAGAAAATTAACCTTCCCAAGCTACTGAAAACTAACAATTAGGCATTCTGGAGTTCTATTAAAGGAGATATCAGTACAAAGCTTACTCTAATGTCACCAACTGGGAACGCAATCGCCGACAACGCATGCGCTGATGCGCTAAATGACACGTTCATACAGGGCTTTTCGCCGTTTGCGCATGTTACTCCTCCTCCCGAAAAACGACGTAAGAAAGACCCCCACATGGATCCCATATTATTTAACAGTAACGGTATTAAATCAATCATAACTAAATTAGAATTAAAATCATCATGTGGTGTTGAAGGAATTAACATTAACTTTTTACACGTTACTAGTGAGCATTGTTCTATAATTTTAGAATTAAATTTTCCTCAATTGCTTCACAACGGCACATTGCCTCTAGACTGGAAAACGGCTAATTCCAACTAATAAGTCTGCCGATACGCATAGCCCTTGTAAATATAGGCCCATTAGTTTGACTTCAGTGCCCTGTAAGATAATTGAACATGTAATTTATTCTCAGGTCTTGAACCTAACAATTTATTTACATCTAGCCAACGTGGATTTCGTAAAACATTTTCCTGTGATAGCCAGCTTCTTTGCTTTACTAACGACTTGCCTTCCAACTAGGACACAGGATTTTTTACGGACTGTACTTTTCTTGATTTCGCTAAAACAGTTAAGATAGTACACTACACATTGCTGCTATCTAAACTCCGCGCACTAAATATTGATACTAGTGCACTTAATCCAATAAAATCATTTCTAACCTCCGCATGCAATTCGTAAACACTAATGAAGTTAATTCAACTCTAACGCCCGTCAAATCTGGTGTTACACAGGGGTCTGTACTTAGGCCGCTCTTAGTTTTGATCTGCGTTAACGATCTAAACGATAGCATTTCGTCTAAAATGTGTCTTCTTGCAGATGACTGCGTAATATGCCGCAAAATTACTAATGACGCTAATATATCCTTTCTTCAGGAAGATTTCAACACACTGCATAAATGGACTAAAAAATTACATATGCAACTTAACGTCAAGAAATGTAAGCCGATGCGAATATGCCGTACTAATGAAGCTTGTACTGCCTATTTCGTTGATAACATTCCTTTAGAGAGCGTAAGAAACTACAAATATCTCGGCGTCCCTATAACCTATAACTTATCCTGGAAATACCATATCGACTTTATAACGAACAAAGCTAATCGCACACTTGGATATCTTCGCAGAAACTTCTCACTCGCACCATTATCACTCAAAGGAGTGTTATACACGACATATACTCGTCTACAGTTGAAATATGCATAATCAATATGGGACCCGCCTCATGCCACCTCAATTAACTGCCTTGAAGGCGTCCTGAATCACTCCGCTCGATCTATACTAATTACCGTCGTACGGCAGGGGTAACACACATGAAGACCTACACTGAACCTACCTTCGCTGTTAACCCGCAGAAAACGGTCGCGCCTGTGCCTATTTCATAACATTTACCACCAAAACGCAGAGCGTCGGTCGGTATGGATTAATCCAACACCATTAGTTTCCTCACGTAGAGATCATACGCGTAAGGTACATGTGCGTCGCTCTAACTCACTAATACATTCGCAATCATTTTTACCAATAACATGCAACGAATGGAACGGTCTACTAGCATCTATTGCTACTATAAGTAATCCTGTTCAATTTAAAGCTGCCTTAGTTAACTACACCTAAATCACGAAACTTGTTGTTAATACATCGTGACTTTTTTGTTGTATAAACACGATATCTGCAACTTAACTATGTAAATATTGATATATAATTCCTAACTTGTGTATTGAAAAGTGTATCATGAGATTTCTAAGGTGAACTACCACTATTTTTTTTTTATTATCATGTGTAATCAGTGAGCTACCATAATTTTTAGTTGTTACTTATAATGTGCCTTTTCTGTACAATCCTATTTTTAACCTCTTTTATGTAGCCTCTCCCCTCTATAATTCATACTTACTCTGAGGGTACTGTAAATAAATAAATAAATGAACAAATCCGTGACTCAAACAAAAAAATTACTGTCAGATCAGCAGACGCACCAAGTAGCAATGCAGCTGCCAAGCACCATGCCAAATGATACCACGACACGGTATGTTAGTTTCTGTCACGTTAAATCACACACCGAGTGACCCAAATTGTCTGTCACGCCAGACAGCAGCCAGCACATCAGTCTTAGTGACCCAAGTTGACCCTCCGGCCCATCTTTATTACTGCGAGATCGCTCAACGGCTATCCAAAGTGGGCAAAGTAGCTAAAGAAAGCTATCGGCTTTTAAATGCTCATTTCTTTCTGGCACCGAGGGATGATGACAAGCTGCGTTACAAGCAAAGGTTACTTGTTTCAGTGAAGGTACAACATCTCGAAGGCGCCTGTGTGAAGGCCTCATGACGTATCACAATACCTTTCACTAGAGGGGTACGGCAATCACAATCTCCAAGCAGAAGGCATGTCATATCACACAAAGCACGAAATTCCATCAATCTTCGGGAGCATAACACTGATATACACGCACAGAAAATTTGGAGAGATTTAGCGCTATAGCTGCTATGGTTGGACCAAAAGGAAGGGTGAAAAATCGCCGCAACCGAAGCCGTTTTTCTCCTTCTTCTCTTTCTCTCGCATCCCGGGCCTCCTTGGATCGACGCTTTGAAAAAGAGGCCCCCCAGCCGCCGCACTCATTTGTCAGCTCGCGGGAGCCACCGCGCAAAGGACCGGCGCGAAGCCGCGTACGTTTCGTTTGTTCGTCGGAACGGTTTGTCTCTCCGGCGTCGGCGGGTGAGCGAGTAGCGGCGAAACCGCAGGGCTCTCACTAGAGCCGAGGTAGCGAGGCTTGATGGGAAGGAGGGAGGGCGCGGGGGAGGTTGCAACTAGCGCCAATGGACCGTGGACGCACGTTCAGCGCTGCCCGTGATTAGATTACCGCCTCGACGAGGCGCGGCGGCGCCTTCATAAGAGGCGCCTGCAGGAACCCGACCGAGATTGCCTCTCTTCCCCATCACCCGGCCTCTGCCGTCCCCTATCCCGACGCTTGCGCGGCGAACACTTTGGCCGAGCAAGGCCGTGCTAGCAACACAGGCTGTAAACTTGGGCCACGCGAGGTTCGCAGTGTTCCCATCTCCTGCAAGTTCCAGAGCCACGCAAACGGTCCGTCTCCTGTATACCGGGCGCCATTTGCCCATTTCCTCTCTCTCTCTCTCTCACACACACACACACACACACACACACACACACACACACACACACACACACACACACACACACACACACACACACACACACACACACACACACACACACACACACACACACACACACACACACACACACACACACACACACAAACACACACACACACACACACACACACACGGCACTCGGCGATATAGACTGCACACCCCGGACAGTCCATCAACCTGCAGCGGCCGGAGTCCGCATGGTGCCCCCTTGTATGGAGAGCGCCAATCCACGCTGCAGGGAAGAGGCAAAAGCCCTTTCCACCGGCTTCTTGTTGCGTGCGCCCCTTTTCACGCTCGCCCTTATTTTTATCTTTCCAATTGCCTTTTCAATCTGCAGCCGGTCTTCCCGCGCGCATCTACGCGTAAAGCTGCGAGGAGCTTTTCCCGTGGCAGCGGCGTCGGCGGCTTCTCTGCAACACAGCGTGCGCTTCCGCCGCTTTGACGGCATCGGAAGTTTTATCGAGGCGCCGATGAAAAGCAAGAGCGGGCGCGCCTGCGCATCCTCTTCCGCCAGGCAGGCTAGCCGCCCCCGCACGCTCCTGCTCCTCCACTGATCGCGGAGCGCAACACGGGACGACTGGGCGCTTGCCTATGACGACAGTGCGTAGCGCGGGAGTCCCCGGTTTCTGATGGGGAGCGCTCAACGACACTCCGACACGACCGGAAGAAAACCATGAACACGCGATACGCTTGAAGAGAGTCAACATTATAAGCGGGAAGGAGATGGCGGCGGGGGTGAGGACGAGTGAAAAAGAGATTGGGGATCGACAAGGAGAGTGGAGATGGGCATAGAAGAAGAGAAGCAGTTTCAAACGAGCCTGTTGAAAAAATGCTCTGCGTTGTTTGTTCAGCGAAGACTTATGTCGCAACTGGTGCGCGAATGTGCGCTCGCTGTAGGCAGCTGGCGTCCATCGAATGCGGCTTTGCGGAGCAACGAAGCGAATGCGGGATCTACGCACGCGAGTTTTGCACAGACTCTCGGAGCTTTTGTCAATTACTGTGGGAAACGTCAAACAACTACGTTGAGGAATATGAGTGGGAGTAATAACTCGCTAAAGTAGAGCGTCTCCTGAATATTAAACTACGCGTCCAGAAAGCTGAAATGCACAAAAGGGAGCTCGAGTTCAGGATAACGGCCAAGTCGGACGTGTCACTCAAGCGCACAGATGCGCAAGTGCATTTCAGGCAATTCCGACTTAAATTTGACGACATTGCGAGCATCTCTGACGAACAACTGGCAGATGCACATTGCGGTCACCTTCTATCGTGTTAACTTCTATTGCATCGACGGCAGTCTGTCAAGGCAATGTGATAGCACAAATTGTGCGTAACGAGATATTTCAATAAACGACAGATACAAATCACAAGTTCAGGTGCGACTCTTCGTAAGACAAGATAAAGTTCGAGGTTGCGACAGGGACTGGAAACGAGCTGCGACTCCATGCATGAGAAGCTAAGCTCACTAGCAGGCCGCAGTTAGCGGCACATTTCTCATACGAAGGTATACGATCCCTCGGTCACACTAGACTGCTTAAGTTATTCATCGCCGAGTCCCTTTTTCGTAACGCCGATGGACGAAGTTAAAACACTGAGATAAACAGGCGCTGAGTGCAGCTAAAAGCGCAAAGCAAGAAAAGCAAAATCTGTGCGCGCAGGAAGAAGCGATGGAAAAAAAAAAGAGAGAGAGAGAAGGTCAGTAAAAGAGCCGGCAAAAATTCCTGAGCCTAGAGATCATTAGCGGAAACCAAAGTTTCACTTTGTTGAAACTCCATCCTCCTCTCGGTGAACGCGACACCCGGCGCTCATTTGCCAGCAAAGGAAGAGCGAAGTTAGTTGCGCCGCGGTCTTCTTCGCTTACCCCCTCCCCCTCCCTTCGCACGTTCTGCGCTGCTCCTTAAGCCCCCATCCTTTGCCGGCCTTATTTGCAAACTTCTCCACTTAGGCTTCGTTACGACATTCGAGCCGCCCGGACGCTTTCCCAACGGGCAACGCGCCACACGGCGCTGCGCGAAGCCTTATATGCTCGAGACGCCGCACGGTGCGCGTGGCGCGCGCGCCCCGTCGTCATTATTATTACGACGATCGTTATCATTGCGCTCTCTTATTATTTCGCCAGAGCTCGTAGCTGCGCCGCGTCGCCGCTCCATCACCGTGCGCGCCTCCGGTTCACTGCGCTCCACCTCCTCCTCCACCCCCCTCGACTACGGCAACACTCTGCGCCGCGTTGACACAATACACGCGCGATCAGCGCAAACGTGCATCAAGCGCGTGCGCGGTCACTCGTTTGCTCGCGTCTTTCGCCGCTCTTTCCCTCTTGATATATATATTTTTTTTATCCTTTGACGCCGAGCCGCCGGCAGCCGTCTATCGGGCAGTTGCAATACACTCGTGGCGATGCATCGGCAAAACAAAAGCGTTTCTCTCATTTTTTTTCCTCCCTCTCTCACGTTACTTCGTTAAGCAAACATTTTCCCGGCTCGCGGGCGTCAAGAAGAAGAAACAAACGCGACGGCGGCATTGGGCGTCCGGACTTTCTCGCCGGCGCCCGCAGCATCAGCGGAGGAAAAACAAGTAACGCGGCATCGCGGCGAAGACAACAGTGTTATAACGCAAGGAAAAGGGAAAGAAAGTTAAAGAAGAAACGAGCACGCATCGGAGAAGGAGGGAATGCCACACGCGACGCCGAACGTATCGAGATCGCATGAAAGCGCGATGCCGCACCACTGCGGTCGCTGAAAGCGGATCAAGCTGGCGCTTATGATTGAGCGCTTAGAAATTATTTTTTTTTCATAAAGAAATTGAAAGCCGTCCCGCAAAGCAGCAGATCCCAAAGCTTTCTTTTTATTTATTATCGCGAAACGAGAGCTCAACAGGAGAGCCATACAGCGATATAGAAAAGATAAATAAATAAAAGATTTGCGAACCTGACGGCGGCACCGCACGTTTGAATGAAGGCGAAGTGCTCGCTGCGGATGTTGGGATTAGTCTCTTGAGCATGGTTTCATCACGAGAGCCACGTGTATACATTTAGTATTTTACTGTGCGACCACAAGCAAACCACGGCAAACCGTGCTCGTGCACGCTTATTGCAACACTAACCACGCCGCCAGTCTTCGGCATTAAATTGACTCGGGGAAAAGCTAGCTTCAATATTATGACAAAGGTCCATCACGTGTACGCAAGACCACCTTCGCAATGTTGAAAGAGCAGGGACGCGAACCGCGGAGTACATTCGTTGCTTTACAGACACCAAACAACTACAGACTCGTTTACTCCTGCGTTGAGCGCGCGAGCAGCCTGCTCCCGTGTGCGCGCGCGACGCCTGGCGGCAGCCGCTACATTCGAAGGTTACGAAGACTTGCGCATCAGCGACCGTTGACTCCCTGCTGCGATGCCTCTACCAATTGACGACAGCGTTGAAGACGACCGCACCTCAAGTACTGAGCAATCAGCGCAGGAAATACTGTGCGATCGAAAACGTCAGAAGGCGAAGTATCAAACCCAGCGAAAGGAAAAAAGCTGGCGCTCGCCGAGATGAGTGCAAGCCGTCTGTAAGGACATTAAGCCTAACCTAACTTAACCCAACGAAAGTCTGCGGGCAAATGGCGAAAGGACCGGCTGCGCGCATCACCTACTTTCTCGTCTCGTTCGAGTGTATTTACGGAGATGAGGCGTGCATGGGATGCGAGATCGATTCACGGCTCGAACGATACCGGCGCCGCTGGGCTTCGGCATGAAGACCGAGTGAACAGTGTGTGATCACGCAGTGCGTGCCTTCTGCCCGGCACCAACAAGTGGACAAGAAGCGAACGAAACGAGCGCGCCCAATCGAGGGGAGGGCCCGCGGGAGATAACGCCCAGAGCAAACAGCGCTCTCTCGACACCGATTGCCGTCACCTTTGGAGAGTGCAGGTGAGAAGCAGAAGAGAGAGAGAGAGAGAGAGAAAAAGCACTGGAATAGCGCTAACGGCTTCGGAGGAGGAGGAAAAGGCGCTGCCTCATCGATTCGTCTACACGAAATTGATCGAGCCAAGCGAGCACAGACAGACACACGGTATGATATACAATGAAACGAGACTGGCGCAAGACTTCATGTGTGGTCTCGAAGGAGAGAGGAAATAAAGAAAAAGAATAAATGCGCGAGGAAGCCCCTATATGGCTTTTCCTCTAGTCGCTGTTATGCGCACAAGACCTTAAGGGAATGCTCTGAGCAAACCGCAGATCTACGCTGTTTTTCGTATCGGTCCTGAGCGATAGATATACACGAGAGCAGGCTGTACCGTATTCCCCAATGCTGAAGCGGTGCGATCGAGCTCAGCTAGTTTCTATCCTTGTTTCAAGAAAGCCTACAGTTAAACATCCGAGACGGTAGCAATGCGCCTGACAGAACACCCTATAGCGCGAGGTAAAATCTTTCGAGATGAAGAAACCTCCAGTAACCAATGTAAATAAGCGGTATGCAACGTTGACGTATCGTCTACAACTTCTACAGCTCAAGGGAAAAAGAACAAAGCAAGAAGACCAACCCTTCCCCTACCGGAAAATGAGGGTAAGCGAAGCTTGTCCTGCGTGCACCTGACCTTTGTCACGCTTAAGTAACCCACCGGTAACGGTGCCGGATTAGTTCGGCCTCCCGCTACCTCAGCTAGAGATCTTCTCGTTGCTGTCGGTTTGCCTAGGCTCGGGCGGCTCTAACGGCTGGATCAGCGCGCCGACGGCGAGCCCTTTCACGGGAGTGTTCTCGCCGCCGCTCGTCAAAGGCTGCCCGTTCCTCGGGGGAACGCGCAACGTGCGGCCATCCCATCCGTTTTCCGAGACTGAACTGAACGGAAACGAAGCCGGCGCAGCGCGCGCGATACTCTTTCCTGCCCTTTCCCCCACCGGCGGAAGCGAAACGGCTCTGATTGGCTGCGCGCGTGGCGTGAGCGCGCGCCTATGCAGCTGGAATCCTTGCTAATGACTCACGTCCCGGCGCCGGCGGAGCTGTCAATTCATTGAACCGCCCTTTCCCGCAGCTGCTCTGCTCTGGGAGCAACTGCTTTTTTTTTTTTTTGCGTGACTACTACAACGCCACTTGTGAGCCAATACAAGCCTCGCTTGATAAAAGAAGATATATAGTAAAGTCCCTATGTAGCCTTCAGCACTCGATGCAGAGTCGGCAAGTACGTGAGAGCTTGTAGCAAAGGACCAAAGCTAATAATGTGGAGTGTCACGTTCAGAAAGAGAGAGAAAGAGAAAACAATGAAAGCCAGCAAGGTTAAATTGACGCACTTCCGGTTGACCGCACTGCACAGGGGACAGGAGACGAAGGATTGAAAGGAGAAGGCAAAAGTGGAAATGTAGGTCACGTGCACAGTATAGCAGGCACAAGCTCTATATGCAAGATTGTGTCACGCCCAGAGAGAGTGAAAGTGAGAGAAAGAAAGCAAGGAGATAAAAGGCAGGCAGGTTAACCAGACAAGCGTCCGTCTTGTTGCCCTACACTGGGAGTAAGGAAAAGGGGGAATAGAAAGAGGAAGAGAGTGAGCACTGAGTGCACGTGGCAGGTGGCACGGGGCACTATAAGCGGTCTGTCAACCGGTGCACTTCAAGTACTGTACTACTGCACGAATCGCTCTTCATGCCAGTGACGAATGTAGCCACAGTCCGATTATCTTTGACTCGGAGAACGGTCGCGAGTCCAGTCGGTTTAATGTTGTCCGGAGAGAGAGGCGCCGTAGGTCGCAGCGAAGACAGATACACAACAGATGCTGGATGGTTTCCGTGCACCTACAGGAGTCACACATCGGGTTCTCAGCCATTCACATACGAAATGAGCAAGCGTTCTCCCAGCCACAAGCGGCACAGCAAGGTAGTTTCGCCGCAGGAAAGGCTAGACGGCAGTGTAACCGTAGCAAGCGGCACAGCTTATGTAGTCGGCAATTGAAGACACTTGAACTACAGAAAACTTGCGAGAAGTTGCACACTAAACTATGAGGGATGCCGTAATGGAGGTCAACCGAGTAACTTTGTGCGCCTGGAGTTCTTCAATGCGCCTCAAAAGCCCGATATACACGAGCGTTCTTGCATTCCACCCCCGCTGGAACGCGGCCGTCGCGGCCAGGAATCGACTCGGGACCTCGTACTGAAGCAGAACGCCATGAAACCGCGGCGGGTTAAACTGTACATTCGAAAAGTAATACTTTACAGGCCACTGACAGGCACTGTATTGCATCAGAAAGTCATTCTATGCAATTTGATTGCACCAATGCCATTACTATCACATCTGCTTCAGGGAGATAGAAAATATAGCCCAGGCGAGAATTACGCTGAAACTCGCAGTGCGTTTCCTGGCAGCAATGTCGTCACGCCCTAACAGTTTACAATGTGCTGTTGAAGGATTCCGCGCCTGTATATCCAACAATACGGTGCACTCCAAGAAAGATGTATATCCAGCAAGACGGAGCATGTAACACTGGATATTCAAGCTCCTCGGACATTCCAACTGGTCGGATACACAGACACGAATGGATATGCCGCCTCATTGGATATAGAGCTACGGTTGGATATTCCACATGAATCATTGTATGTACAGGGCTGCTTCGATATACTGTTTCTGGCTGTGGGGCAAGAACGCCCAGTTCACTTAAAAGTGATGCGAGTTTCGTTTTTGTTCGCACCTTTGGATATTATTTTCTTTTCTGGGGGGGTTAATCGCTGAAATAACCATTGTTTGCAAAGCTTTCGAGCCTAAAAAACTGAATTCAACCCATGGCTGGCCCACCTTGTACTGAACGGCCAACATAAAGAATTTACGAAGTCCACAAAAGCCGCGCAATGCGCTGGTCTCCACTAATTATTCATCATCATCATCATCAGCCTGGTTACGCCCACTGCAGAACAAAGGCCTCTCCCATACTTCTCCAACTACCCCGGTGCAACTAATTATTATTGCAAGCTTTCTCTTACACGCTACAAACAAACAAACAAACAAACAAACAAACAAACAAACAGACAGACAGACAGACAGACAGACAGACAGACAGACAGACAGACAGACAGACAGACAGACAGACAGACAGACAGACAGACAGACAGACAGACATAGATAGATAGATAGATAGATAGATAGATAGATAGATAGATAGATAGATAGATAGATGAAAACGGCGATTAAGCGCGGACAGACGTGTGCTCTTCATAAGTGCGTGCGTCTATACAAAGTAAGCGCGCATTCACATAGCACGTGACATCGTTAATCGTATACGCAGGCTGCCTGCCGTCATCGCAGACAGAAATGCTGACGGGCATCACGCCAACTGGATTCGAGGGCAGCTCGCGTAACCAGCGCAGGCAACGCGACAGGCGTGGCGCCACCATCAGTCACATCTCGTCGCCGCCGCCGCAACTGCACGCGGGCGCCCGCAGTGCACCTCACGGGAGGAACATTTCGCGAGCTTTACTGGAGACTGCGAGGATACAGCGCGGGCGACGTTGTCAGCGCCTGGGTTGTAGAACAGAGAGAGGGGGGAGAGAGCATGACGCCGAGCAAAATAGTCTTAAAAACTTCAATAACTAAGCATATATGCAAAAGCAGTTGACGCAAAAAGTGCAAACGTTGTTCGAGGGCATTTAGTATTTCGCTGCAGCGACCGTCGCTGCGTGCAATAATGGGAAAAGACAACGATCGCGTGCACAAGCCGGGATGAAACTACAATCGAAACTTAAGAAGGTGAGAAAATTTTAGGGCTACCCATCGCTGCGAAGCGCTTTAGGTACCTCGGTAGCTATAGCTTGGCAGCTCGGTAAGACTCGGTAGCTATAGCTACTTGGTTTGACACACTCAGGCAGCAGCGCGAGAAGAACAAGGGACCCAAGAACGTAAGACTGACGCGCGCTGGTTACCGGCAAAGCCGACACGCATGGCTGCATTACATCGGTGTCGCGCGCGTGGAAAGAAGCAGCGTAACCAACACAAAGATATGGTATCTCTAGAGTGTTATCGTGTATTAAAGAGTATGGTCAGGTTTTGATTTACTTCGTAAGAATTTTTCCAAAAGTACAAGCGAACGGGAGCTGACGCAGGTGTCCTATATAGCCTTCGACTCTGCTTTGGCGGCGCGCACATCTACATGCATCGAAAAGCGCGTGTCATTAGTGCAAATATATTAACGTAATGTAGTAGCTTACCGCCTAACGCTTGCTCGATTGCAGCGCCCCTTCGGTTGAGGGATCAAGCAAAGCATGCGCGCGGCCGCCGTGTACTCTTGTGTGACACATTAAGGGCCCGTCAAATGAAGGTCACAAGCAACGCGAGGAGAAAAATGAAGGAAACAAGCAAGGCGTCTAAGTCATTTTCGAGAGGCCACAGTTAGAAGGAAGAGTTCACGCGAATTGGATTTATAATGCCTAGCACACTTCACTTCACTTTGCAATATTAGTCTGGCGTACGAAAAAGAAAACACAGAGAGAGAGACATAGTATTCGAAATTCCGCGTAATGCAGGCCAGGGCGATCGCATTTTTTTTTGCCCATTGAAGTCAAGAAAGCAACGTGGTTAAACGCCTACCTATTGTTCAGATGTTTATGCACAGGGCAAAAAGTTACGCGGCCGCAGGGCTACTGAACTACTAGAAATCATTTAAGAGAGTGTGTAGCGGACAGAAACAAAACGAAAAAAAAAAAATAACAACGTACGTGGTTTACAGCCCAATGTTGTAACTGTAATGTACTGAGAGGCGGTTTTGATTTGGTAGGCGCCGTGGATGAGGGCCGCTGCGGATTAATTGTGACATCTCAGGATTTTTTTAACGCGCATAAAAATCGAAAAAATAGACAACCAAACAGCAGGAATATTTCCTCTTGGCCACGGCAAGGCGCCATTTCTTCGTGTAAACTACACGATATGCTCAAATGCCTCAACGAAACAACCGCGCGACGTCGCCAATTGCATGTCCTTCGAGCAATGGCTAACAAATAAATAAGGAACAACGGGGCAGTGAGACCACCCCACCCCCCTCTCAATAAAGAAGAACGAAAGCAAACAGACAGAGGGAGAGATAGAGAGCCATCAACCGCTGCTTTGCGGGCCGCAGTAGTAGCAGCGGCAGAACAAGCATGGCCATGTCCAACAGCCGGGTAGGGGCGAACTTCAGAGAGCAAACAGCGATCAGCGTTCGAAGAAACGCCACGCATTTCTTGTACGAGACGGTCCACGCTGTTCGCACACGCATCATTCGGACCCCTTCGCTCGTCCTTCCGTCCTCATGCATCTTCATTTTTTTTTATTCTCTCTGCTCTGTTCGTACTGTAGTCCCGCCGTTTTTCCATGGGTCGCTCATATCCATCTCCTATACTTTCGTGTTCGTTCCATTCCCGCCACTCGGGTTTATTGCTGCCAATCTCGCGCTCTCACCCGCGCTTCTAACCCTGCCCTCCCCCCTCCTCCCCCCGCCCCACGATGCTCCGGCCATGTATGCGGCCGTGGCCTATTCACACAGACGACGCATTTCGACACGCGCACCTTGAGCTATTTTTCGCGTGCAGGCACCGAAAATATTTCGGGCGACGACGACCACGACAACGAAGGTTGGCGATGCGAAAGCGAAGCGGTGGTGCGAGGAAACACGGCGGAGGAAGGTAAGGGTGGGGGGGGGGGGGGGAGGAGCAGGGGCGATAAGCAGCCAACGAAGACCGTTCAGCGGACGCATGTCATTACCATATTTGAGCGATTCTGGCGAAGGCGACGAAGAACAAGTGTGCGCAGTGAACGCCGAGGTGCGAGAGAAATGGCGACAGGCGCGGTGCCTCGGCCGCCATGCATTGTATGGCGCACACGCAACTACTGCCTGCCTTCTTCTTACTACTTGACCTTTTCTGTGCGTGTTTGTGGACAGGATGTGAAGAAATAAACGGTGTGTTGCGTGTAAGAATCGAGTAGATGACTGCGCTGTATTCATCCACGGTATAGAAACTGCCCAAGGGGAGGATTCTCCCTTGTTTTGGTTTTCCTCGCTTCGTCTTTTTCTTTTCTTTTTTGTCCGCTGTCCTTTTTTCGGTGTGTTCGCGAAAGTCACTAAAAATTAGAAGGTTATTTTACTATCAGTCGTTCTCGGTATTAATGACAACATTGTCAGGAGCCTTTAACAAGCATTCTTTACGAAGGCGGTAGAGAGAGAGAGAGAGAGAGAGAGAAACGAAGAGGGAAAGAAAGGGAGCTTAACCAAGAACGTGCCCGGTTGGCTAACTTATACAATTGGGGACAAATGAAGGGGAAGTATAGATAAAAAGGAAAGAGAAGAAAAATCATAAAATATAAAGTTATCTGTCGCAGAGGAATGCCCACTGTCACAAGCGTTCGTACAGTCCAGTAGCCTTCAAGGAATGCAGAAGGGCTTCGGTGACTGTTTACGTGCAATAATGTATAGGCCTTCTGCGGAGGAAAAGATCCTGGGACTACGAAGGCGGAAACTTCCTGTTAAAGCTACGCGCGTATCAGAACAAAAAATGTGCGCTGTGGGTATAAGGACATAAGGACGGTATATGTAAGTATTAGGACGCACGGTTTCTCGATCTTCGCCAATTAGAAATTAAATAAGTCAAAAGGCGGAGAGCCTTCGTATAACACGAGGCGGAGAGCCTTCGTATAACACGAAGCGGAGGCCGAGTCGTCTAAAAAAGGCGGAAACCAAACAGCCGACAGTTTAATCACTGCCAAACATGCGGGCACAGACGCGTACAGTATTAGGGGTGTGCAAACGAGGTCTTACTACATGCCGTCTCGTGAACGTCCGCATACCACGCCGCGTTCGCTCTCTTTAGCACGCTAGCACTACGCCTGACCTGTTGTTTCAATGATCGCATGCAGATCAAAACACGTCGTTTTCGGTTATCTTCGTGCACGCGATTCTCCTGGGCTGGAAAAAAAAAAAAGAAGCTCCCGCTGGGCGAGCTGCAGTGCGCGCGACCCGCTTCTTCGCGCCCGCAAACTACGCCTCAACCTTCCCCGGTAGTTGGATGAGAATTCCCAACTCTAATCATATACAGTTCACAATAAAGACACAGCGGCGCTTCGAATACGCGGCGACCCCCTATATAGCCACTCGGGGAGAGGCGCCGTATGGAACGTGACGGGGCGAAGCTCGCTTATCGCCGAGCACCAGTTCCGACGGGGACCAGGTGCACTGCAACGCACGCACGCGTGTCCGGCGCCCACCGAGAACGCGATCGATGCGCGAGATCAATACCGCCTGGCGACGGCACCACCACCGCCACACTGGCTGGCGCACATACACGCACACCAGCGCCGCGGCTACAACCCCGGCCTTCCCCGCGCCGCGAGGTGCGTCCCCGCAGCGTCCTCGCTGTGAGCGGCTAATTGCGCGAAGAGACGCCGACGCGCCGAGTGAGACAAAGCGCGACGGCAGCGATAATGACTATCGTGTACGGCATCGAACCAGGTCGCCAGGGGTCGACTTCACGAAGCTCTTTGTACGTAACTGTTCTCGGCCACTTCGTTAATAATATGTCCGTCACCACCATTGGCTCGCACCTGCACTTACGAACAGTTCCACAGTAAGAACATCGACTTGATTACGGGCACTGGTTCGCTCCGTGCGAGTAAGTTGGCCGAGCGAGCGAGTGAGGGTACACACACGGCATGGTGCCAGTGAGCGGGATAGTGTTGACTGCGCCGAGGGAGATTGCGTGACGCCAAGCGCGCATCATCGGCCAGCACAAAGCGTCACATACAACCTCGCATAGGTACCAATTATTATTATTTGTTTTGAACACATATACACAGTTAAGAGGAAAGGGAAAGCGAGGAGCAGATTGGAAACTGCCACCGAAAGGTGCACTTCGCTTAAGTTGAGGGACTGCAGGACTTCAAAGCGAAGAGCTCGCAAGCGCTTCACGCGGTTTGTAACGCGCATACAGAAAACGCACAGCTTAGGCACGTTCGCAATAACCGGTGAATCTTGGCGTCTGTAAGTCAAGCTAGCAGCTGCGAAAGGTTGCGCGCTGATTGCCCGCCTCGCCTGCCGAGTCTTGGGACTGAATCTCTTCTGCCGTTCGCAGGGGCCGACATTATGGTAGTGCTTCGGGTTAGCCTTGCATCTGATGACGCAACGCCTTGCATCTGCGCTAAGCCTCGGAACTGCACGGTAGCTACAACAGCAGTGACAGCTATGCTGGCAGTGATTAAAATGAGCCGGCACTGCCCTCACTCGGTAGTGGACCCGCTGAGCGGTACCCAAAGCGGCACGGTGATAACAGTAATAAGCTTCCGAAAGCCCAAGACGCCCACACGACGCCCCCCTTCCGAAGCTCTCACGCTGCTTCAGCAGAGACACGAAAAACGAGTGGCGACGCGCAAGCACTCAAAGTATACGACACGGCGGCGGCGCGCAATCGTTTAGCGGGCGAACGTCAGAAGCCATTCGCATAATTTTTACTTTGTCGTCTCAAAGCCGCCACTGGGAGCTTCACTTTTTTTTTCTTTTGTGGATATTTGTGTAGGGGGGGGGGGGGGGGGGGGGAGGGGGCGTCACTTCGTGGAAATGGTCTCCGGCCACTCTCCGGTTATTTACCGCGGCTGGACCGAACCCTTCAAATGCATCTAGCCACTATAGAAGGGCGTCAACGTTGCCTGTTCGAAAGTCGAAATAAATAAAAAACAAGACGCAAGAAATAACGGTAAGCCGACCAATGCTACAGCTAAAAAGGGCCGCATCAATCCGCAGCGCTTTACAACGCTCCACCCCAGAACGAACGATGGCGCGGAAGCACGAGCTCTTAAGCGACAAGAAAGAAAGATAAAAGATGGAAAGACGGCAAGAACAGCAGCTAAGAGCGGCCGGCGAGCGGGCGTTGCTCAAGAAACTCTCCGCTGCGCCGGCGTTTGCCCGTAATGGGAGAGGCTAGCCGCTCATATTATGACCATCGACTTTGGTGGCGGCGGCGCATTTTATGGCGACCGCCCGCGCGCCCGTTTAAAACGATCGCCCGCGCAATCCAGTGTTGCTCGGTGACTTCACAGCGATATCCCTCTCCACTCTATGCTCGGGAATAAAGGGAACGAAGAGGCGATGCTCGTCCCGAGAGTTCCGAAAGGAGTTTGGAGAGCCGCCGTCGTTGCTAGCCCGCTCCCCTCCCCCCCCCCCCCCCAAATGAAAAGAAAAAGTGGAGAAAGAGAGTAAACACGCGAGAAAAGTCTGAACGCACGCCGTTACAATGACATTCTAAATTCGAAAGAGAAAAATAGAGAAAAGAGGGGGAATGCGAGGAGAGCGCACGCGCATCGGTCGGAGAACGAAACGAGCGGCCGCGCGTGCAAAGGCATCGCGTGGAACGCGGCTATTAAGGCAGCAACCGCGGCATATATATATATAAAGGACCGCACTCGTGCGCGACGACACTGTAACCGGGGCCGCCGCCAGAATGAAATGAACACACCGCGTAAAGGAATCATTCTGCAGGGACGCACCCGCCTTTTACAGCCAGCGAGAGATATACCGGCGCAGAGCATTGGGGCCTGTCCAACCCTTCTTCCTCACTCCTAACAACGGGCAAGCGGGAACGAACGAAATAAAAAGGCTGGCATAGACAAAAGTGCACTCTCACAGCATCGCAATGAGCACGGCATCCATTACTACGTTTGGTTACATTTCCCCCCCCCCCCCTTTTTTTTTCCCCCGCTTCTTATTTTACGTTCCACTTCCAACGCGATACGAAGTATGCGCGCATCTCGGGAACGACAACGCTACTGCGCGTCTACGAGGCTTTGCCGGTCGCGAAGGTTTCCGGTTTTTTTTTTCTTCTTTTTTTTTTTTTTTTTGCGCAACCCGCGAGGGTGGGAGGGAGCCTCAGATCCGTACAGCGCGTTCGTACTGCCGTTGCTCTGCGCTTTTACCGCTCAATGAATGGGCGGCCGCACGTATACGTACGCCCCCGCGTCCTTGCTTGTTCGCGTGCTCAAAGACGGTCGATGCAACGGCCCGCGGGCTCAGCCTGCGAGGCTCGGGAGAGAAAGCTTGTCACGGCATCGTCGTAAAGGTGTCCCGAGGGGGGTCAAGTAAGTTCCCCGGTCGGCATCAGGCCGCGAGCACGGTCAGAAGAAACTGCTTCTTTCCGGACAAATCTCTCTCTTTCTTGTGTAGCTCTTCTGATTTCGCTTTCCAGCCTATATGTCTTCTCTCTCTCCCGATCGCCTCACTTCCAGAAGTTAGTCCGTTCGGGACATTCGCGGAGGCGGCCGGAATGCACGCGTTTTTGGCGGCAGAACTAAGTGCAGCGCGCGTTTGCAATAAATTTGAGCCCATTTTGTGCTCTAGTGTAGAGTAAGTGCGCGAGAATACCGCTTTTTGGGACCGAATCGAATACGAATCGAACAGTGCCAGAAGCGAATCGAATATCGAATGGCTTTCGAATAGTTTTCGAATAATGAACAGCTGCTATCACAGTAGTTTTAAAACGTCCACATCCTAGTATTCTTAAGCTTAGCAAGTTTCTGTCACTACAGAGTACGTTATGAAGCGCTGTTTGATTTAAAAGAAAGATGTACAGAAATTCTGAGAATTGTCTATAAAGGCGTAAGCATTTTTTGGCTCGGCTGTTACTTTTTGATCTTGTTTCGCAAACTTCAATTGGCCCACCCCCAAATTTCAAGTAGGTTCACCACCAAACTTAAGTTGGCCCACCCTCAAATTTCAGTCGGCCCACCAGCAAACATAAAGTTGGCCCAAGCCCAAATTTCAAGTTGGCCCATCCCAAGTTTCAAGTTGGTCCAACCCTAGATCTAAGTTCGATGACCCCAAATTTTAGTTGGCTTACCCCTACCACGGGCAACCCCATGCATTTTCTATGGAGCCCTATGTATCCCTATGGGTAACGTGTCACGCTTTTCGCGTTACCGACACGATTTTGCTGAAGAAATTATCTGATCAGCTTTTCCTTTTGGGCTTCAATTGCTCCTTATTGCTCATAAAGCTACCAATCATCTACATTTACACTATCATAACGATTAAATGTCCTAACTTCGCAAATTGTGCATTTTTGTGCAGGTACAACGCTTCACACTTTTCGCGTGACAGACAGATCTTGCTAGGGTACTCGCCAAAGAATGCTTACGCATTAAAACACAAATTGAGAACTAGGAGCAAACAAGTCGTTTCTTCGCATGCACATGACTCTTCGGATAGTGCGAATGACAGCTGCATAGCCTTTAACGCATGGCTACACCTAAGATACGTAGCCTGCCTCACTACGCAAGTTCTCACGTTTTATGTCTATACTATCCACGCGGGGGTGAAAATTCACCGTAGTTTTGCTCCAACTTTATGTTAAAGTGGGCGCAGTTGACGTTTCGAAATATTCGAAATGTACTTGAAAAATATTCGCACTTACGAATAATGAATATTCGATTCGAAGACCAAATCGAATAGGACACTATTCGATTCTTTATTCGAAATTTTCGAATATTCGCACGCCCCTAGTATAGAGGGTTAATGTTATCTATATGTAATAATTTCTTCGACTCAGCCCCTTATCTTGGCCGATATCGAGACGGCGCCACGCGAGACACAGCGCAAGTAGGCGTCCTCAAAGTTGTAAAAGATTAATGGTAACATTAATAGCCCGAGAAATTGCACAGAAAGCAATAAAATTCAACTTCCTAAACTCATCAACACGCCCCGCGCACCAAAATAACGCGCCGAGCAGCATACATACAAGATAACGCAAGTAGACAAAGAGTAATAACGAATTCAAATTACATGAAAGAATAGCCGTACGAACAATAAGACCGTAAAAACAGCAAGCATGAGAGAGAGAGAGAGAGAGAGAGAGAGAGAAGTAGTGGTAGTAGTAGTAGTAATGCACGTCTTCTGCAAACCTAAGACAGTCGAACGAGAATAAAATCAGACGAGAAGTAACGCAACCCGTGCGCTGCGAATACTTTGAATACTTTTCATGGCGAACATAATGGCTTTGGACGCAGATAACAGCATTTTAGCGTAGGCACAACATATCGAGGTAATGCACGAGAAGCCCTCATCTTGAATTGCGCTTGCAACAATGTATTTATGCGATGGCGACAAGCGACGTCAAAAAAGCTTGAAAGACCTTAAAAATTCAGCGCATTATAGCGGGTAGTGTGCTGGTGCTTCGCAAACAAACAAACAGCAACTTACTTATCTAGTGACTCACCAAATCAAACACACGAGCATAAAAATAAGCGAAAGAAAAAAGACCAAAACGGGGCTTCAGGGACATGTGACCCGGTTTCGCATGCATTATTAAAACGACCCAGCTGCATCACGCTGAGGAACTGTCGTCTAGAAGCTGAGCGGCCGAGAGCGCAGGAGACAGGCGATAAGAAAGTGGGACAAAAATAAGTGAAATAAAGAAGTAAAGGAAAAAAAAACTGCGTCGAATCGAGCTTCCTGCACAGCAGTATGTACGGCCGCGCTTCATTCGCATACCGCAGATTCCGCGCGTCACCGAATAGGGAGCCGCGGAATTAAGCTTTTCCCTCTGGCAGAGTAGCTCAGCTTGGAAAACGCGCAGTGGCCTTTCGAAAAGCGGGGGTGGTGAGGTGCCGAATGGAACAGAGCGCGCACGTGCAAGGGGAACGCCGATCCCCGTACACGCAAGCGGCTGGTACACGTTAGCGAGAGCAAAACGCGCGCCCTACACGGCATGTAGGCAACGACTGTCCGAGAGACAAGGAACGACCGAGAGATAGAGGGAGAGAGAAACGAATCAACCGAAGAAGCGAAAGAGTGGCAGGAGAGATTGAGATTCTTGGTTTGGGAAGGAAAAACATGGGGTAAAGTGCAGCGCAGTAACTGTCTCTCAGATGAGGACACCTCAACCGCGCTGCACAAGAGGGAGAGGGAATTAAAAGAAGGGTGAAAGAGACGCGGCGGCGGCGGCCAAAACGGCGTGCGCGGGCAAGTTGGTGAGGTGGATAGTGGTGCCCCTCTCTCGCGAAGTAGGGAGAGGCGAGTCGAGATTCCGGTCGTCCTTCGCTTGCGCTGTCGTCGATGCCGAGACAGCGAGGAGGGCCGAAGAGCGAGGGCACCCGCGGCGAGGAGTCTTGGGAACAAAAACGAATCCTCTCCATTGGCCGTGGATGTGCCTCCCAGTGGGCCACTGTCTCGCATCTTCTATACGGGGCCGGGGTGGATGCGGAGCGGTTGCCACTTGGCGACCGGTCGCGGTGCCGGGACCTGCGGTCGACGCAACCGGACAACGGAGCCGCGCGATGGCGGAACGAAACTCGCGGCGACGCTCCGTGGCATGGGTTAAAGCACGCGAAAAGCTTCGAGCCGGATTTACGATGCTCGCGAGAACATCTGCGGTGGCGCTTCATCGTACAAACAATATGCGTGCCACCATGCGCGACTCCCGGCCGACGGCGAGGCAGTTGCGCGCGCCCAGAGTTCGCGGTTGCGGATCGCACGTTGCATTGCGCGGAGTCATGACATCACACGCAAATCTCTAAAGAAAATATTCCGTATGGAATCCGCTGTATTCGGATAAGTTCGACAAACGCTGCAAAACATCGCTGTTTTAACGCGGACTCGAACTTGTTCGAAATACTCAGAATTTTCAGTTACCCATACGTCCCAGCAAGTCATTACTCGTATTATTCATCTTGTTGTTCTTCTTCCACGTTTTCACATTATTATTATTATTATTATTATTATTATTATTATTATTATTATTATAGTAGTAGCAGTTTTTGCGCTGTGTCGGTAGTTCACCTTGTGCTGTCCAAAAACATTTGCCGTTTGGCAAGCTAGTGAGGCAACATTAGGAGACGTTGAGATGTCAGATAAGCCCACTGCCAAACAGAATGCTGACGAACGACGCTGCTCTACACTTCGCCTGTTTCCCCTCGTGATGATCTCAAAACGTCTCTCCGTAAGATCTCACAGGCCACGAGGCGAAAAACAGACATTTTACTCCGAGAGCCCAAAAATATTCCGCAAGATATCAAACGCCAGAAAACGAGCGTTTGATGTTGCTCATATTAAACTTGATGGTTGTGTTCATATAGGAGGTTGCAGGGTTGCATATATAAGTTTGCAGGGACGACATGGCCACAATTAGTACATGACCGGGGTTGTTGGAGAAGTATGGGAGAAGCCTTTGCCCTGCAGTGGGCGTAACCAGGCTGATGATGATGATGATGATGATGATGATGATGATGATGGTGATGTGTAAGCTCCAAGTGCGCGCGACCCTGTCTGCGGTACGCAACTCCTCGTGTACGTGACAAAGTTATGTGCGGATACATTATTCCAGCGCAGGGTAGCCAGCCGGTCTTTACGCTGGCTAACCGTTCTACCTCTCGCCTCTCCTTTCCCTCTCCCTCGGCCCTCTTTGTGTGAGACCGTCGCGCAAAGAGGGCTTCGTTGCGCAGATTACGTGTCTACCACGCACTGATACGGGACGGCGTGCGAAGAGTCGCCTCCGTGCTGGGTGTCCCGCAAGGATTTAGCAGGCGCGCGTGTCAGTGGCTGGCAGATGACAGCGAGCGGAGAATGGCGCCATCACCGAGCCGTCGGTGTTACACGACTGAGCCTCTTATCGTACGCGACTAGACGCACGCAAGCTGCTGCTGCGTGCGTGTGCCTTGCACGCGCCTACGGGCACGCGACGGCTAATTGCTTTCTCTTCGGCGAGCCGGGAGGATAACGCTACAGTGGAAAGGGCAGAAGAAGAGGAGAGGGCACGCCTCGGGGTCTGTACTACGCTGCTGCGTGGGCTTGGCTTAGGTAGAGCCGTGGGCCTAAAGATGCACTTGGCGCGCTTGGCAAATCGGGCAATTCATGTACCGATCGAACACGCAAGCACGCTTATACGTAAATAACCGAATAAATCGCGAAGGAAATAAAAACCACGGACGTTAGTTACCATTATAATCCCACAAGAGAGTCTCGAACAAGCTTGAGCCAATACAGATCGAACTGAATGGAACTCAACCAAAATCGCACCAACCACATGCAGGTTACTGCGAAAAACCGTGGCCGTAGCAAAGCTTTTCGTTCCTGATTGCTATTGGCCGACTGCCTTCGTTGATTGGTTAATAACACGTCCAACATTTCTTATGTAGAGTACATGACTAGGCGCCGAAGAAATTTCTCCATATCGTTTTCGCTTCCTTGTTTTCCCTGGCCTCATGTGCGGCCATTTTGAGGCACGTTTGATTTCAATCAAGCCATACTGATGCGTTCTGGTTGAATCACGTTTCAAATAGTTGAATGCGAATTTACAAATGCAATGCAAAAACATATCTATCTATCTATCTATCTATCTATCTATCTATCTATCTATCTATCTATCTATCTATCTATCTATCTATCTATCTATCTATCTATCTATCTATCTATCTATCTATCTATCTATCTATCTATCTATCTATCTATCTATCTATCTATCTATCTATCTATCTATCTATCTATCTATCTATCTATATCCCTCTCTCTCTCTCTCTATATATATATATATATATATATATATATATATATATATATATATATATATATATATATATATATATATATATATGTGTGTGTGTGTGTTATATTACCTAAGGAATTGCATGTTATACAAAAAAAGATTCTGCCTTGTTTTCTATAGGAATGCCTCAGCCTCCTTCGGGTTACTGAGAAAGTGTAGGCAACCATTTAGCAAATAAGGCAGCTTCATGACAGCAGTGACGGAAAGAACGAAAGAAATAGAGAATCCAGGGAGGCAATAAGCGGAGAGGCCTCCTCTCCGTAGCTAATATTGCCCCACAGCAGAGGAAGTGGAAACACACACACACACACAAACGAAAAAAAAAAACAGAAAGAGACGGGAGACTCGGTCCCCGAGCAGCGCCGAAGGTTCGCGCCAACGTGGCGGCAGCGGGGTGCACCGCGGAGCACCTGCGCCTCTGCCTCTTGCGAAAGCAGCCGGCTCGAAATGGGCGCTGTTCGTCAAGGCCGAGGAAATGAGCACCAAACGCGTGCGGAAGGCGAGAGAGAGGATGGAGGATCGAAGACAGGTACACCGCTGTGCCGAAAAGGAGGGAGATGTCGCGGTTATTGCAGCCACGCCGCTGCCTGTCGAGTGACGGCGGGCGTGCCACTTTCCATATACTCGAAGGGAGGGGAGAAGGCAGAACGCAGCACGATTGTGTGAACGAAAGAAAGAACAAGAAGAGACAGCACGGAAAGAGTGAACCAATCCTTGGAGAAATGGCGAACTGGTCGGCTGCCTGACCTGACTTCAAGTCGAGCCGGTCGAGTCACTCGAATATGTGACTTGACCGAACTTGGCTCGAATGAGTGACTTTGCTCGACGTGGCTCCTTTGACTGACAATGTGAATCAGCCCACGTACGAATGAAAAAAAAAAAAAAAAGAGACGCCACACGTTATGTATTATGCATGTGCCATAACACTCCTTCAGAAAACATGAACAATGAGCCGGCTTCCAGAGACAAAATGTTAACCACTGCTAAACCCATCAAACTAAACAAGCGCAGCGGGAGGTCACGTACGAGGGCTGGCTCTTCCACCCGGACTGTTTCCGCAGCTAATGCAAACGAGGGGAGTTCGGCAGAGTCAAAACCAACGCGATAGACGAAAAAGCAAAAGCAAAACAGATGGCATGGAGTCCAACTTCATACTTATGAAATAGAGGCCGGTAGAAGGCAGCGAGAAATTAGATTTACGCAATATATAAAACTAACTTTTAATTAACTGCAACTTATTAGGAGGAACTGCCACGATTTCCGAGAGCTCGCGCGGAAATCTGGGCTTTAGCCGCGCGAGGGCAAAACTATACCGCTATCTCCAGAAAACGCATATATTTTGAAACGTATATATATATTTGAAAAAAAAAAGGGGGGGGGGGTAGGGCACAATGACATCGCACACGGCAACGGCAGCGAATGGACCGAACACCTGGAGCGCACAGTCTCACGTATTAGAAAGATCTGGGCGGAACTCCTGGTGGAGGCAATTTACTTCCGCGGAGTTGGAGTATAACAATCCGCCACTGTACTGCAAGATGGAAGAAAAAAAACTGCAAGTCATCGCGCAGGTGAAACGAGCCAGTGCGTGTGTTCTTTTTCTTTTATCTCTCTCGCTTTGTCTTTTGTCCCCTGTAATTATATGCCTGCGGGACTGCAAAGACTGTGAAAGGACAAGCAGAGGCAGCATTATGAAGAAGTGCCAGAGAAGAAAAACACGAAACACGAAAATGATGCTACGGTGTTTGAGAGCTCAGATAATATTTACTTCTGTCGTTCTTTGATTCAATTAGAAAAGCTCATTTCACTTTCTTTGCCACCACTTAGAAATATCTGTTCCAGCGCCCCTTCCTTGGCTTCATTTTAATGGAACAAGCACGTTCCACGTCTGACTTCGCTTCTTGAATTTTTTTTCCGAACGTTTCTTTTAACTTTAAGTCGAAGGGACGGGTCCAGTGCGAAGTATGAAATAAAGAAAATACAGTTTACGCTACTAACGGAAATACCTAAAATACTGTGCACCGTGCTCGCGGCATGTGGCTCGGGCAGGGGGCGTGTCTGCGCCGGTGACCATAATTTCGCGGATCGCAGGACTCCAAGCTGCGTCTACATATACACTCACCTACCCCTATCCCTCTCTCTCTTTCTCTCTCACACACACACACACACTTGTGTGTATATATATATATATATATATATATATATATATATATATATATATATATATATATATATATATATATATATCCTTTGGTGATATAGATTGTACGACGCGCCGTCGTAAAGAGTACGCGCCTTTCTGTCGTATGCCTTCGTTCTCTCTCTTGTTCTCTCCTTCAATTTTTACTGATTTGCCCCAAGTTTCCTTAACGCAGTTTTGTATGCTGCTAAGTCCTCTCAGTGTAGGCGATCATTTGTCCCATTTTTTTGTCTTGTCTGGACTGAGCAAGCCCGTGCGTGCCAAAGGCCAAATGACAACGGCACGCAGCTCTATCACATCGCAGCGAACTGTGCGTAAAGTTGGGAAGGGGGCGGGAGGGGGGGGGAGGGACTCTATCGAGCTAAATACGAGGGCAGAGCGCAGCGCCTCCTTCGCGCAACGAATTAAGACGAACGAAGTGGAAGGAAGAGGCACGACTTACGGCACAGTTGGGAGGCACGCTTATGGATTCTTCGGTAGGATGTATCGCTCAGTTTTGTTTGCGCTATCTAAGGTCACAAGGCCGCCCTCTTCACTCTGGCGTAGAATGCAAGCTCGAATGACGTTAATTAAGAATCGAGACTGGAAGCGCCTGCCGTTATCTGGTCTTTTCTTTCCTCCAAGTGGCGCGAGCCTCTTCTCTTCCGAGTGTCCGGCTTCGTAGAACGCCCGACAGCGCAGCGCACGTGGTAGAGCGCGGGCGAGATGAAAAATAAGAAAAAAAAAAGAGAAAAGAATATCCACGCGGAAACTTCACCTTCACTTCTCTCATTTTGTTGCGACTGCTTCTCAAGTTGTGCAGCTTTTTCCTTTTTTATTTCATCTACCCCCCCCCTCCCCCCGACCTTTTTTTTTTCGGCCAGGCGCTTTCCGCTCTCGTGTATTCGTTTCCGTTTTACTTTCGGGCTTTGCGATTTCTGGCTTAGACTCGCTGGTTGACGTCTTCGGCGGAAGAGGAGGAGGTGGAAAGAGATAGGGAAATAGATGGATACTAGCAAGTCCAACTTCCGCTTAGCTACCCTGTTCTGGAGAAAGTGAATGGGAGATAGAACCAGACAAGGGATAAATAGATAGAGATCGAGAAAATAAGTGTGCACATTACGCGGGTCACACAAAGGCAGTCTTGCCTTTGGACCTCTCCAAAGCCTTTGATCGCGTGGAACAGCAAGCGATCATGACTGCCCTCTCGCCACTGAATATAGGTGCGCGTACGTACACCTACATTCAAGCATTCCTGACCGACCGCACGGCTGAGGTACACTTTGGTCCCCTCACCTCCCCCTCATTTACTTTACGGAGTGTTGGCACATCGCAAGGGTCCGTTCTGTCCCCCTTTCTATTTAATATCACCCTAATCCCCCTGGCCCGACAATTGGCAATCATACCCCATCTCAATCACCCCTCTATGCCGACGACATCACGCCGTGGACTACCCACGGCAGTGACGGCGGCATAGAGGACACTCTCCAGTCTGCAGCCACCCTGACCCAAAATTATGCTGCCAGTATCGGTATTTCTTGCTCCCCAGAAAAATCCGAACTACTGCTCATCAGACCTCGTAGTCGCTGCTCCCCACGCTCCCCCATCACGATCGAGCTGGACGGACGCCCAGTGCCGGAGGTTGAAACACTCCGCATACTGGGACTCCATATCCAGAGTGATGGTAAAAACACCACCACCCTGAAGAAACTCAAACAGATTGCAGGTGCGATTTCACACCTCATTCGCCGGGTTTCAGCCCACCAAAGAGGCATGAAGGAGCGCGACCTATGTCGCCTCATCCATGCCTTCGTCCTCAGCCGTGTGCTTTACACAACCCCATATTTACACTTATCCGGACACGATACTAATGCCCTAAAAGCCTTAATACGCAAGGCATACAAAGTAGCACTAAAACTACCCATTAACACACCCACTGACCGACTACTCGGCCTGGGCCTCCACAACACTATCGGGAACTTGTAGAAGCCCACCGACAGGCGCAATACATTCGCCTGACACAGACATCCACTGGGCGGCACATCCTGGACTCCCTCGGGATCCGGATACCGGCCAACGACCCTACACTACTCGCCAACCCACGCCACATCCACCGGGAGCTGCTTATTAAGCCACTCCCGAGGAACATGCACCCACAACACCACGAGGAGCGCCGCCGAGCTCGAGCTAAGGCGCTCCATCGCTATTACGGCCCCGAACCGGACGCCGTATGGGTGGACGCCGCATGCATGGGAGAGAAAGCGGTTGCCGCCGTGGTGGACTCCTCCCTCTCCCCACTCATCACACTACCCCTCCCCCCACACATTTCCCCAGAAGCTGCAGGGGAAGCTGCGATTGCCATTGCCATGACCCATACGGAAGCCCGGTACATAATACCAGATTCAAAAAACAGCTATGCTAAATTTTGCACGAGGCCGAGTCCATGTTCCTGCTTTTTGCATACTGGACTCGCCGGTTGCACCTCCACCCCGCCATGTGGAGCTGATATGGGTGCCTGCGCACTCCGGGAATCCCGGAAACGAGGCTGCCAACCTTTTAAGCCCGAGGTTCTATTAACCGGGCTCAGGTGGCCGCCGATCCGGGATTCACGAAGGAGCGCGTGCACTCTTTCAGCGATATGACGCAGGCTTATAGAGCCGCACGTCAGATCTACCCCCCACCTCGCCCATCCCTAGACAACAGACATGCGACAATTTGGAGGCGACTTCAGACCCGCACACTCCCCTCCCCTGTCACCCTATCCCGTTACCATCCCTCTTTCCCCACCCCCGCCTGCGCCCTCTGTCCCGAACCGTTCGCATCCGCCATCCACATCCTCTCGCTCTGCCCGGCGGACCCTCCCCCGCGGGGCCTGGAGCACCTGACATCGTGGGAAGACTGGGAGACCATGCTCCGCTCTGAGGACCCGGCAACGCAGACCATCGCGACCAGCCGGGCTGCCAGTGTTATGGACCTACAGAACATAAACACTTGAGTGGAGTACGGTTGTGCGGGGGCCCAGGGGCCTACGTGCCCCGAATACCTTTGTTTGAATAAAGTTTTCAACAACAGCGACAACGAATTTCAGAGCGCTAGAACTTTTGAACTGACCGCTTCCCTTCAGAGGAAATGAGAAACTCAGCCAGGCCACACATGTCACTGATAATGCGGGCGTTTGTGCACAATAGCAGGAAAAACCACGATCCTTTCCATTCTTCAATTATATACACATATAAAACATGTCACAGAGCAGCTATAAGAATTATATAACACACGAGCACTTATTTATAAGGCTTCTGGATTAGGTGTACGATGTATTGAACCTGATAGACGATTATGACGATGAGACGATGATAGACGATGAGACGATGATGAACCTGATAGACATATACAAGCATTTCGCCTGTCACGATGCCGCTTCTGGTGGGGCACCGAGACGCTCATTACGTTCACGCGCCGGCGCTTGTTAACGCGTACATGTGGTCGTTACGCCATTCCGGCTATCGCAGCTTCGGACGATGTCAGCCAACGGGAAAGCTAACTTCACGGACTGACGATACACGATTTCCTCGTTTAATAATTTAATGGATGCCGGGGTGATGCCCAAATGCCCGCGCTTGACAACGGCGAAGCCCTCCTCGATGAGATCGCACGTGCTCGAAGGCAATTGCCGTAAACGCGAATTATTGCGGTGATGTGCACAACCGCACGAGCCACCATAGACCATAACCACATGGCCACCATAACCACATGGACCGGACGAGCATAATCCTGTCGAAACCTCCCGCGTCTGGATTATGTGCGTATCTTGTTTTTTTATTCGCTCGCGCAGGTCCATAATGCTGTCGTTAATGCAGCAAACAGCTTGCGGGGATCACGGCGATTAGCGGTGAGCAATGAGCCGGACCCCTCTTCCAGTTTGGTTCACATTAGACGTATGGGCTGACGCAACCCGCAGCAACCGCCGCACACGGCACCGATACAGCCAGACGGTGCCTGCAAAAGTCGCCGCCCCCGTTTCCAAAAGCACTCGACGCAACTTCGCCGCCGGGCTCCAAGTACGCGCGCGGTTACGCACTCGCAGCAGCCGTGCCGGAAACTGCGGACTCTGGACTTCCGGCGCCGCAGCTGCCCGCCACAACAAGCGGCTCTCTTTACGCGCCTGAGCAAGCGCCGAGGCACCGTGTGCATAGCGGCGGCCTCGCGAGCCGCGCACCGCCAGCCTCTTGCGCCGCCGCAGCGGTGTTTGCACGCAATCGTTGCGCTGGACTCGAACGTGCGTTCCGGCGGTGAGCGGAGTGTTACGCACGTTACTTGTTCCAAAGGTCGACAAATCTCTCACGCCGGAAATGCAAGCGAGAATAAGCTAATCGGTTAGCGCTTTCCCCCTCAGTGCGGACGCTCAATGCACCTATAGAGTAGTCTGCATAAGAATATTATTAATTTATTCACAGATACTGTCAGCCCTTAGACAGGACTATTACATGAGTGGAATGGAAATGTATAATAGTTAACATTCAGGAAAACAATAACATCGAATATTTTTGCGTTCACATCTAACGGTTGAAGCGACGAATTAATAGCACCGAATAACGAATAAGCATATTGTTACAAATAAATGCACCAAGTAACATATAAGCAAATATATATATATATATATATATATATATATATATATATATATATATATATATATATATATATATATATATATATATATATATATATATATATATATATATATACATACATATATACACACACACACACGAAGGATCTTGAACTGAGTCTGTATTTACAACTCTTTTCATCTGCGACCTATCTTTTCGCCGACTTGCCTTTGCCAATGATATGACCAGCATAAGAATTGGCTGGAACCACCGGCTGGAACTTCCTGTTACAAAGAAATATAGCGTAATAACCTTTTATGAATACGGGTCTTGATCTTTTTCAACTAACAAACTAAGACATAGCTTACGCGTATTTCATTTTAAACTACTTTATTTCTTTCTTCTTCACTTATGTGGAACAATTAACACCATACCCAACCTGAAAACATCGGACCCCAAAACAACAAAAATACAGATTTCCAAGACATTTACACAGCTGCCATGTGAGGTCTCACTGCTTTTTGTCCCACACAGTATCACGAATATAAGCTGGTCCACCTTGGCAAATAGCTGTCAAAAAAATTGACTCGCCATTGCGGCCTATACGAAAGGTGATGTCTAGCGAAGCTGTTGCACGACCGCCACTACACCTGCTGAGGAGTTGGGTTGGGATGCTTGCTTTGAGCTTGTTCTTTATAGAAACATATGCCGTTTTGTGCGTTGTACGGATGATTTCAATGAATGTATGCACTGTTCGCTTCACTTTGCTGGGCGTTCGTAACCTCTGCCTTACTGGGGTATGAGCAATTGTGTTGTCTGCTTGTCTACGGGGTTATGGGCCATTGCTGACGAAGATAGACGCCTGTTTTGAGCTTGTTTTTTATTGAAACGTACGCTGTTCCGTACGTTGTATGCGTGATTCCAATGAATGTATGCACTGTTCGCTTCACTTTGCTGATTGCTTGTAGCCTCTGCATTACGAGGGGAATGAGCCATTGCATTTTTGCTTACTCATGGGGGATATGAGCCATTGCTAATGTGATAATTTTTGTTCTCGGACGGACACGAAAAATGCCAACCACCGAGAGGCTAACAGCTTCGCTGCAAAACTTCAAGCCCTCTCGCAAGCCCTGCTAGATTACGAATGCTTTAGTATGCACTGTTAATTTCACTAGCGCACGCGCGCGGAGGCTTAGGGAGAAATAAAACTATATTTTAAGCTCCTCTACTTTTTTTTTTTTTTCACGGCGCTGAGTGTGCGACTACTGAGGTTGGAAACGTTAAAATGAATTTAAATAGAAAGCATTCGGTTAAACGCGGTCCGCTTACGCCTCGTTAGCTCTCTTCATCAGCAAGTAAATCGGGCGAGATCAAGTTAGTGTTGCAGTCTCACGTCGCGCCAGGGTTTGTGATCTAGCTGGCCCTGGGCTATCTTGCTGGTGATGCTGACCAGGGCAGCGAGCAAACCGAAACGCGCAGTGAATACGTAGCAGCTATTCTGGCACCTTTGTATTACGTTCACGTTTTGCTCTCCTGCTTCCTTTCGATTACTTCTGTTTTGTTTTATCTCATTTCTTAATTGTTTTCGTTTTCAACTTTTTTTGTTCTCCTGCGCGTTGTGGGCAACGGCGGCCGCATTAAAATCCGCTCGCGCTTTCGTTCCGCTGGTCTGAACGTGGGTCGGGTGGGTTAACAGCATGCAAGTCTCTGAACTCAGTTCATATATATGCTATATGAATAAAAAAATATGTAACCGCGGAAGAAGAATAGCCTAAACGTGTGAAATGCACCGGCCACTTCAATTACTCTAATCAGCAACGAGACCCGCAGAAGCACGGGCGCGCGCCAGGCTAATTATGCATGCGGTGATGACGCACGCGCTTTAGCTTTAATACACGCGGTCTTGTTTGTTTCCAGCGCGCGGGGGAAAGCGCCAGCCGCGCTTCCTCCATAGTCAGCGGCGGCTTGTTTTACGATCTGGCAGCAGTTACAGTAACTGGCGCACGCTTGACTGCCGGTGTTTACAAGCATACAAACAAACTGGAGGAAGGGTTTTTAAGGTCCGCTCATTTTCGCTCGCTCTCAATGTTCGTCGCAAAAGTTGTACGCCATGCAGTGAAACGTCAGCGCTTTAAAACGTCAAGTACGAGGTTTTCTTTTTTTCAAGGCCCGACCTGTTGCGAAATGAAAGCTACAGCGAGAATCCGATGACGCTGTCCGTAGTGTGCCCGCCGATCACGTGAGGGCGCAGCGGTCAATTCTTCTGACCTATATTCTGAGCGCGCAGCGAGCACGTGCTCCGAACAACAGAGTCTCCCGCTAAGCGTGAAGCTGTCGTTCCATTTCTGCACGCTTAGGGGCGCAATTGTAGCCGAAATTCATCGGCGAACGAGTAACGCGCACGGTGCAACTTTCACGAGCGACAGCAAAGTGCGGCAATGGTGCAGGAAATGTTTGTAGCAGGACGCGCAGACAGACGTTCGTGATGCAGGCGGGCAGGGAAGGAAGCGAGGGCCTACACCGACGATCTCTTTTGGAGAGTGGCTCAGGCGATTCGAGAAAAACCATTGGTTCACAATTTCTGTGTTGAGTGATTCGTTTCGCAAAATTTCACGGTCGGCTCGCTATACCACCGCGACTGAGACATTCCAGTACCGCAAACTCTATTGGATCACACGCACAAGAAATCGACAGGGACTGACACAGTAAAGATACCACCAAGCACCCTTTCTTTCTTTTTTGCTCTGTCAGTTTCTCTTGATTCGCTGTGCGCTTTGATCCAATAGATACGTATAACCAACTGGCCCACCAGTTGGTTCAGCAAACTCTGTGCGAGGTGGGTTCCCAAGATGCTGAACGAACATCACAAAACACAGTCAACGGACGCAGCCTTAACGTTCCTCCAGCGCTACCACGATGAAGGAGAAGGTTTTTTTTAAGAAAATCGTGACAGGGGACGAGACATGGCTTCGTTTCGAAACTGAAGAAACAAAAGAGCAATTCCATCAGTGGATGCATTCTGATTCCACGAAAGAAAAGAAGTTCAAGCGAACCTCCTCCAGCAGAAAGTGCATGGCTACTGTGTTCTGGGACAGCGGCGATGTTCTCTTGGTGGAATTCGTGGAAAGTGGCACGACCATCACTGCAGCCTCGTACAGCGCGACTACCAAAGGCAATTCTGAACAAGCAATGAATAATGTTGTCATCGGGCACTGTCCTCCTTCGTGACAATGCGCGGCCGCACAGTGCAGCTGCAACAAAGAAGCTCCTGCAGCGTTTTCGATGGGAAGTGTTTCATCACCAACCGCACAGACCAGACTTGACTCCCTCTGATTACCACCTCTTTGCTCAGACGAAGCGCTGGCTAGGAGGACGGGAGTTTAACTCGGACAACGAGCTGCAGACCAGCGTACAGAATTGGCTCAAAGCGCAGCCGGCTGCCTTCTATGACAAGGGTGCAGGAAAGTTGGCACCACGCTACGATAAACGTCTCCATTGGAGCGGTGACTATGTAGAGAAGTAACTGGAAAGTGTATATAAATGTTCCAAATAAAACAGCTTTGATTTTCACTGTGGTTTTCATTTCGCGAACGATCGGAACTCGAAAAAAGAAAATATAGCCCTCGTAGCTTAACCCAGAACGACGACGCTGCCACATCGTTGAGTGAGTGGCTGGCCATGCAATTGCCTTTGTGTGCAGTTGCTTCGTCCAAGAAATAAATCCACAAACGCGTGCACATTCTTTGGTGCGTAAGCATCCTTTGGCGAGTACGCCAAGAAAATCTGTCCGTAACGCAAAAAGTATAATGCCTTGTATCTGCACAAAAATGCGTAATTTGAGAAATTAACGCATTTAATCGTTATACTAGCGTAAATGCAGATGACTGGTAGCTTTATAAGCGATAAGAAAAAGACTGAAACAAAAGAAAATATTGATCAGAGAGAATACCCATATGATCAGATTTACGCACACCCACAGGGATATATTTAGGGCTCCATAGAAAATGCATGGATAAGTCTGTAGTAGGGTTGGGCCAACTGAAATTTTCGGGTGAGCCAAATGAAATTTCGGGGTGGGCCAACTTAAAATTTGTGGGTGGGCGAACTGAAATTTGGGGGTATACTTACGCATACTTAGACAACTCCAGTGGAGTTTCTGCGTAATCTCTTGGGCTGCGCGGACTCGTATAACATAATATTGCACGCAAAGTAAATAATGTACCTGTAACGCTGCGCTCGTATATGTCGTCGAGATACAACGTCGCGGAAGAATGCAGGAAGTTCCGTGGCGGTCTTACCTGCAGAAAGTGAAAAAGAAACAGAATTCAGTCACGGTGTCACATGACGAAGGAGGGTTGTAGGAAACACACGCCAGAGCAAAAAGGACGAAAAAAAAGATTGTTTCCACTGCAATGAATCACATCGAGTTGTAAACTGCAGCACGCCGACATAGTAGCAAGCCGTAAATAAAATGAAAAATTCAACGCGTGTGCTTTTGTGATTTAAAGCACGGAAGCAGCTATATTTTACGTCATAAACACCACAGTGAGATCTTAGAGATCTTGTTTCATAGTACGGGACCGTAGTTACACAACACTACCTGCCTAAATCAGGGGCAGTTCGTTCATCGTTATAAAGGCTCTCAGTTCGAATCGCCATCTAAACCAGGCAAGGAGTCGCATCTACTTATAAGGGTGCAATATCCTTCTGCAGTCAAGAATATTACGCTTATAACCAGGTCACCCGTAAGGCTACCTGCGCGTGGTAATTCTTCCGCTATAGTATGCCCGGATACAAGTACATTGGCCTCATTTTCATACTTAACATGTTGTGGTCAAAGCATATTGAATTCATGCAATTAAGCAGTAAAAGAAAAATGGGCCATCTGAAGCGCACATTGCGAAAAGCTCCACGTGAAACAAAATTGCTAACATAGAAATCCCTCGTCCGACCCATTCTCGAATATGGTTGTCCCATCTGGAACCCTTTATAAGGTATCAGGCATTAGCATCCTCGAATCAGTTCAAAAGAAAACAATCCGTTTCATGTACGGCCCTTTTTGACTGGAACTTCTCAATCTAATCTCACCTTGTCGGACTAGGTCTCCAACCTCTGTCCAAGCGGCGCGATCGTGAATGCCTTAAATTCTTGCATAATCTCATTAACACCCCACGCTACTCGTTAATGAACAACTATCTGTCTCCCGCTAAATTAAGACCTACTGAGAACAGCCACAAACTTTACCTTGCACCATTTCAACCGCGTACTAATCTATCTAAATAGCTTCTTTCCTCGTACAATTGAAGAAACGGAACTTACTACCAGCTGAAACAAAGTCGTTGCTTTTAGAGAAATTTTCGTATAAGTTAAGTTATTCATGCTTTGTTTATTATTACCTGTTGTATCTTTGATTTTGAAGCAATCATGATGTCTACGGTGTCGAAGTTGATTTCTGCAGAAAAATGTTTTGATGTTACATTGAATGTGCAAAGCCAGTCCTGCGATAGCCAAATTGGGATGCTGTATGCATAACTAAATAGTGTAGAAGATGTCAACCGTTAAACATCCCTGAAAGCCGACGAGTACAGCCGCATCTTCTCTTCGAATAATATTTTATGACAAATACAGATGACATAAGGTCAACAGTGTCCTCCTTGAACAAAACCGGAATTATGGCTCATCATTCTTACGTTTCCATGCGACGCAATGTCGTCGGCGTTACACCAGTCGACAGCCAGCTGCTTAATGTTGACGCATCGCCGCGAAGTCACGCAAGCTGAAAATGTTATCAGACTAGCACGCCTGCGAATGCCTGCTATACATGTTTCCCAGATATTACAGCAACGAACACTGTACAGAGAAATGCGGACTCCTACACAATAGCAGACAATTACTCCCCCTCCTCCATCCCTTGCGCAAATCGCATGGATCAGTTACGCAGTGTGAGCACAAGCTTGCACGTAAAAAAGGAATGCATCTTTCTTTTTTTGTCGGCATTACTCACGCAAACATCCATCTTCGTCCAGCTGTGCCAGCATTTAGAGCAAGTATACACAAAAGCTGGAAAGGAAAACAGCGGAGGGAAAGCTGAAACGAGCGCCGACAAATCCCGCGCGCCAGTCAGCAAGCGAAAACCGTGCCTCCCGTCAAAGGCGTGCTGATTATGGAAGCGACGCGAATCGTTTCGCGCACACACACACAGAACCACAGCGCGCGTGATTTCTCGGAAGCACAAAGCTCGACAGAATACGCGGAAAGCGCAGCTCGACGTAACGTCGAAGTGAGGCAGCCGAGGGGGGCCAGACGGTGGAGAACGGAGCGAAGGGAGAGCTACTACGGGCACGCGAGAGGGCGAGCAAGTGCGTTGAATGGCGCACTCTGCGTGCGCTTGCGACCGTGTGCTCGCGCGCCCAGGCCTCGCTGCGTCCGTAGCTGCGACCGAACGCGCCGACCCCTTGCCGTCCCCACCGAGGGGCCCGGGCCACCACACCGCGGGTTGGAACGACAGCGCGGCACTTGCAACACAGAAGGAGGCACCGCACTGCCGCGAGAACAACGCGTTGTTGTTGCAGCAACAGCGGTGGGAGAGGAACGAGGAAGAAGGCAAAGGGCGAACTCGGCGTTGTGTAATTGCAGGATCGGCCTGTTCGCACTAATTACCGCTAATGAAGAAATAATTAAAGCGAGCGCGCGACCCCTGCGAGCCGGCTGAACAACAAGCGATCGCGAGAGGGGGAAGGGGCGGTGTTGCGGAGGGGGATGCAGCTTTTACCGCCTGCAGGCCAGTCGATACCAGCGCACGGGCCGCAGGCCGCGTTGTTTGCCGCGTGTGCTGCCCGCGGGCGCGGCTTGCAGCGGCAGCAGTGCGGGGGACGCCGGGTGCAGCGGACGCCGAGGGGAGGGGCTCTCGTTACCGAGCGAGCATAGAGGGGAAAGGGAACCGAGCAGACCGGGGGCTCGCACTGGTCAGAAACACTGCTATACACGACTGGCTGCTAGCACGGTGGAAGAAAAACAAAAGACAAAGTAGATTGACGTGCCACTTACAACAGCGGTTATCGCCACAAAACCGCTTTCAGTAGGAAGGGGGGGGGGGGGGGGGGGTTGGTGCTCTGTATAAGCGCACCGGGGCAATGGCTGCACGAATTTGCATCTTAAAACATTGCATGGCGAGACACGGCGCAAACGTTGCCTAATTTTCGAATAATAGAGGATGGGTTGAAATCGACCCCGCGAGCAAGTTTCGGAAGAATGCAAGACGGGACGACTGAGAACACAGTCCTAAAGAGCGTTAACTGCAGGCGGAAAGAATGTTGAAGCACGCAGCTATAGAGATATTGAATTGGATTGTTCCTTACTGCGCCCCAAAACAGCGCGTTTGCATGCTATCGCCTGCAGGCGCGGATTTAGGGGATCGTACGTTCACACAATATTAAACCGTCCGGCGTAGAGAAAGATAATTTGAAGCTGAGACCGTTTGATCGTGATTATACTAGCACGGCCACCATGCTAAACATGGAAAGACGAAGTGGAAGAGGGCAATGCTGACACTGCCCGCATCCATTTCGCGCGTTCTTGCGCTTCGCGCTTTCTTGTCTTCAAGCCTTACTCGTAGAACAATGTAAAAGTTTAGAAGGTCAGGAAACAACGTGTATTGCAGAGCGGAGCGCGAATAACAAACGAATGTTTATATGCCACAAGCCTGGCGTCAACTGAAGCGCAGTAGGGATGCGAAATAGAATGAACTGTAGAGGCCATCCCAGGATGATGCCCATATGTGCATATAAAGGCAAGGGAACATGGAACAACAGAATGCAAGAAACCAGAAAAGAAAGACAAAAGAAAGAAAAAGAAAACCCGCCAGATGGTCCGGTGCCGCGAAGGTGCTGTGTAGTGTCTGAGATGTGTTAAACAGATGTTAAGCGATGAATGTCACGCAGTATCGGTATGTTATATTTATGCGATACTAGAATGAAACACCAATCTCATGGTTAACGGAGTCGCCGCTGGCCCGAGAAAAAAGGAATCCGCAAGAAGGCTTATCTTTCTATCATAACTTCGCTCTAAACAATGCTTAGCCCTGCCACGCCTTCTATGGTTATATAGTGCTTGTGATACTGTGCCCATTTTCTAATTATATTTCGCAGGTACTACTTCGTCATGCACTGCAATGGCATATCGAAGGCTCCCACTGCGTTACTGGGGATATAGCTTTTTGCGCATATCTCGATGATACTATTATTTATTTGCTTATTCATTCCCGAAAAAAAAGAAACGTGCCTGTTCAGGCCTTGCGACGTCTTAAGCAGCGGAACGCACTCTGACGTCATGGCTTTAAAATGCCTAAGCATTTCTATGCCTACCCAAAGAGGAAGCACAGCACGTCCGCTCGTCACGTAAGACGATCGCTTTCAAGACAGGGCCCGCAGTGGCGAGCGAATTCACCTTCGTGCTGCCTCTCGCTTCAGCGCGAACCAAGCTGCGAGAACAGGGGCCCGCGCGGCCGCGCTTTACGCAGCGGCCACCAGACTACGGTTGATTACGGTTGATAATGACTCGACGAGGATGGAGCCCGATAACGGCTTATAATGATCGGAATGTCATCAGCACACCTAGCGCCGCCACCTGCAATAGTTTGCTTGCGTCATCAATTCACCTTATGCCGCCGTCCACAGCAGTTCGTGTCGCCACAGCGGTGTCGTTTATACCGGTCGGATCAAGTTTCATAGCATTGATGGCTGCGTGGAGGTGAGCAAGTGGTACAATACTTACGCATACTACGACAACTGGCACGGCTTTGTGATGACGGTACAATGAGCCGAGTAACGCTCTCGCACTGAAACCGGCCAACCAGTCTGAGGCGAGCGGGCCTTCCCGTAAACAACGCGCTCGCCACAGCGTCGAGATGCAGCTGCGTTTCACTGACGAAGACGTCACGAGAAGCAGCCCCCGAGGACACAAGTCAAGAATGCGCCGAGCCAGAGACTGAGGTAAGCAAGGGAATCCAACACGAATATTCAGCACCGTCCTCAGCGCCGCTCTTGAATCGCCGAGATTTGAAGGCCAGATGTGCGCCAATGCCTGTCCCAAAACGCCGGGGCGTCATCACGAACTACTACGCACCCGCCGCGTCTCCTATGATATCTGACCTCATTACTTTAGTGCCATACGTCAGTTAGCGCACGCGTGTGAGTCTGTGCGTGTGCTCATGCGTGCGTGAGTACGCGCGGCCTGAAATTATTAGCGCAGAACCGAGAAAGAACACTTCGTCACTCAGCTACCGATCAAGGATAAACTACAGCTAGTGTTAACTGACGATCTAAACTACAGAGCATATGCTACAGTGCCCCTTTGGTCTGACTTCATTGTGTTTATTGAAATCTACGCCAAAGAATAAATTATGCCTAATCTACGACAACCAACGACTCAGTAGCATCATGAAAACTCCGCTTGTAATCGTCGAAGGTAATCCTCTCTCGCGTTTATGTGAATCATTTCTCGCTGGCGACCAAGAAAGATCACGTGACATAGAAACTCCGGCTCTGTCCGAGGCTCTGAATGTGAGCGGGCGCAATGTTCAGGTTCCTTTACGCCGACGCTCGTTGCGTTACGCAGAAGAAAGATGCGTCGCTGGTTACAATTTATTAACCCCGAGAAGAGAGAGCTTCTGAGTTTCTAGAAACCGAGCCGCGAAAGAAACAAAGATGCTGCAGAACTACACGGCGGCGTTGTCGGAAGATGGTGTCAGTCCCAGCGAAAACAGGCGCCCGCGACGGCAAACATATCATATTTTCCGGACTATAGCCCACGAAGTATAGCAATATATATATTGAAATTTAGCGTGGTCTGGCATATCTATGGGTGCGCACTATACGTAAACGCGGCTGCGCTTGCAACCATCCGCTTGTTAAATCAGAAAGCGACATCGACTGTACACTGGTAAAACTAACTTAGCGAGGCCTACTGCGTAATGGTTGCGGAAAATCTCCAAGAAAGAAAAGAAGAAAGAAATTCCACCGTCCTGCGTCCCTGCGGACAACACAAAGAATGGGGACTACAGTCTGGAATATACGGTATACGCTATGCATCCCACTTGCTCGTCTCTTATAACGTCGCTCTTTGTCTATAAAAGGAAATTGTTAGCACCAGCTGTTAATGTTTCGAATTTTCTTGTTCTCTTTCCCGTTGGTCTTCTTGATTTAATCTAAAAGCTCTGAAAATCACGTCCATTTATTTAATATCTAAGCAGACGGCTGGAAACTGGGGATGCAGATGCGATTGTTGACGGAAAGCGCTCAGAAAGTGCTCGTATATTTGGCTACCACATGGGTCTTTTCTTATCGCGACCTCCCTCTGCAATTAGTCGCGCATTGTTGTCACCTTTCGTAATCTCCCTCCCTCCCCCAGCATCCTTTCCAGCCCCAAACAATGTAACACTCGGCAACACCAGTCAAGAGCCAAAACGCGCAACCCCCGCATCACGGAAGGGAACCAAACTGCGCCTTTTACTTTCCCTTCCCTGTCCCATGTTGTTTATTTCTTCTTACGATTAAACGGCTCCGAGACTCGAAGGGTAATGGAATGGTGCGAAGCGAAGTGGCATGGCGTCTTCACAAAGACGTCGGACGGTTCATTAGTCGGAGACGCAGTGTATATGCATGGAACCGCAGAAACTGTCGGCGCCCTGTTTGCTATGTAAATCCGCGGCGTTTCGAACCACGCCTTTCTTCCGAATGTGCGCCGCTGAATCTAATATCGTCAATGTCGCCATCATCGTCATCTCCATCAGCAGCAGCAGCCTCGGCGATGCGCCGGCACCCGCTCCAGATGGAGTGCGGGAGAGCGGAAGCAACGGCGCTCAGCCGAACGATCGGAAGGCGCTCGGGCGGCTCTGGTTGCAGCGTGACTGGCGTTCGAACGCGCCCGTGGAAAGAAAAAAAAAGAAAGAACGAGAACGCCAAGCGATCAGTCGTATACAGGATGATGCTCAAAAGGAGAATTTCCGTTGAGTACTTTTGGGGAACAACCTGCCGGCTCCACAATCAAAAGCCGTGAACATTTCCGACCAAGAGAGGAAGAATTCAGGAAGGGTGATGTGCGCAAATGGGCCATCAATCAAGAAAAGAAAGAAAGGAAGAAACTCTGAAAAACGTCTATACTCCTTATGAACAGAGAGAGAAAAAATTAATGGGCCTGTGACAGACAATTAAGCACTAAGCTAAAATGTCGGACTAACCGGTTTTCCAAAAGTACCTATGGGACACAGTGGCAGATCTGTGAATGACGAAACTAAATTTTTATTGGGTGAACTTGCGTCCACAAAAGCAAGTTAAACTCGAAGCACAGCAATAACGGCGAACACAGTCGGGTGTCTTCCAGAAGGTTCTACACAATTCGCGTCGCGCATACATGCAATCAGGTTACACAAGGTTCGGTGACAACAGACAGCGGATAGAAGCATCGATAACATTCCAGAAACTTCCGATACATGCAGGCGCGTCCCACGCTGAGCGATAGCATTTGTTAGACAGGTGAAAAGCGCTTACCCGAAAAAGATAAACAAGTCCACGTGTGAATATTAGTGGATGTGCTACATACACCGTACAATCCACTTATACAAAGGTCCGTGTAAATCGGTGTATGATGATGTGGATTGTGTGGCGATGACGCGAGGAAGAGGAGACGCGTGGCCACGACAGCGAGAGTGGCGTGAGGCTTGAGGGAATCGAGCGTGGAAGATTCCGTTTCATTTGTGAACGAAAAAAGATTTTTAGAAGAACCCTTGCAAAAGCTTGGTTTGAGTTTGACTCTTCCGGTAATTTCTTTTTCTTTTTGGGCCTACCGTACTGGGTTACAGCCGCAGGAACGTTTGTGAAGCCTTCTGCATCTTTCTTCGTGGGACAAAAATAACTGCATGCTAGATTCTTTTTAATTATTTTTACGCTTACAACATTCTTTACGTAATATTTAGATAACTGATTATTCATATCTGCAACAGTATAGACACTTAAATCCCATCTGCAAGATACTTCATTTAACCCAAACTTATTAAAATAAATTGATAACAGTCCCTTCACCGCCCGATTCACGACCGATCACCCAGAGTGGGTTACGCCATTTCACTAGGTAACAAGGACAACACTCGGACGGCAGCTCGCTGACCGGCGTTCGAGTCACGACCTTCTACAACCGGGTGTCCTCCGGCCATGCGGACCTGGTGAGGCCGATGCACCGCTCTACGCTTGCTGCTTGCCCGGCGACCTGCTGTCGTAGCGGCCTGGTGCCGTATTCGATCAGTGGGCCTGGTGGCCAGCGGTGTCCGCGGCCTTGGGACCAAGGAGGCACCCGCCTGCGGACCAGGTGATCCGATGTGCCCACCGCCTGCGGCAACAGTGGCTGGAGAGCCAGTGACCTGTACTGCAGGCGCCTGCTGTTCTGCCGGCCTGCTGCACAATTCCATTCCTGCTGCTACGTCACGGGCCGGTACAAGCCACCTCGGGAGGTGCTGCACCGTCGACTGCCTCGCGGAACTGCCACGACGACAACTGCCAAGGCAATGACGACGACATACCGGCGAGTAGGACGTTCGATGTCTGCTTAGACGCGTTAGGAATTGCAGACATTCCGAACTATTGCGATTGTCATTGTTCTGTTGTTTGTCGAGCGTGTAAATTATCGTGTCTGTGTGGTCCGTACATGCAAAGAACCTGACTGCCATGTCAATTCTTAAGGATCCTGGGCCCACATTATCTATCTTATCACAAAGTGTTCCGTTGATATCAGTGCTCTTCTTGTTATCTTTTTTTCAGTTTCGCCTTAAATGTTCAATGGTAGCACCGTTACACACACGCGTTTTTGTTTGCGCTCTAAGATTGACAACTATACGTACACTTCACAATGGTGCGTTCGATTCTTTGCTGTTACGTTCTAAGCCATTATGTGGACAGATTATGTGAACATTGTGTGGACAGTGGTATTGAAATATACGTAGAAAATTTGGAAGCCGCTTCAGCGTCAAATTTTACGTCTATGAACGACAGTCTTCCTGTGTGAGCTGGGGTGATTGAAGGGTGTACGAACTGCATTATTTATTGGGAGAGCCTGAGGCATCTACGTTTGGTCGACGTCGACTAGAGATTGCATCACCTTCGAAATTTTTGTCGTCAGCTATTATTATAATGGTCATCATCGTCACCATCACAATCATCAGAATAATCGCAATCATCTTCTTTACTAACATCATCCTCATCATCATCCCAGCAATCATATACCCTTTGGTCCCAGTTGCACACAGCCAGTCGCCCATCCCCAGTTGCACATAACCAGTAACCACAAGTGCACATAAGCTGTGCCACATGCCCGTAATCCCAAGGGCACACACCATGCACCAGATTACCAGTGGCCACAGTAGCGCACTTATATCGTTCGGCTCGGCACGCGAAAGAGGCTTGAAAGAGGCTAGAAACATACATACCCGCTATGGGAAAGTGGCGGCAGTAATTCGCCAAAGAATACATAGTATTTAAAAAAAAGACTGTTAATGAAATTGGGGTTAGCTGGCACCATATACACGCGCCAATGACTCATTTTCATTATGTCAGTAAACAAACCAAAACTCAGCAGAACCCATCCCACGACGACTTTCCACGGTAGTGGATATGACATTGAGTCAATTTAGCGACACAACGTATTGCGCATGGTCTCCGAAATGCATGGCGTGCCGGTGCGTGCGAACGCATAGAAACGCGCCTTGCGGGAACCGGGTTCCTCTTTCGCGCTTCTTTCTGGACAGGCTGCGCCATCTAGTGGCGCCGCCGAGACGTCCGCGCGTGGCCTCCGAGAAGAGAAGCCTGGCGAACCCTGAGGATTGTTGCTTGCCGCACATCCTGGGGCGCATACTCGGCGACCCAAGTTGGCGAGAGGTTCATTGAAATGCGGCACATGCCCAGTGCATGCATGGCACTACTCGCTAAGGCCTTGCTTGGAAAGCGTTAATAGAAAAGCGGCCCATATCCCGTGCATTTGTGGCGCTGGCTGCTGATACATCGGGTTGCTGTCCTCGAGGAACACTTGTGACGTGGGTTCGACTTTGCTCAGCATAGATTTAAGGGATCTTCTTCGTCATTGTGGTGCGGCACATTGCCACTGGTTCACACCTAGTTACCCAAGTTGGCGCCAAAGGCGTTCATTGAAGAGCGCAACGCGCCTACTGCCACATATCCAGCGACGCATGTTGGCATCAAAGAGGTTCATTGGTGACCAGCACACACCGCATGGCACAGACCCCTGTGTTCCAAGTCGGCGTCAAAGAGTTTCACTGAGTAGCGCTACCTACCCAGTCCCGCATATACAGTGACCTACGTCGGCGTTGGAGACGTTCGCTGAAGAGCGGCACATATATGCACATTGCCACATTCTCAGCGACTCAAGTTGGTGCGACGGTTAGTTTCGGACCCTGTTCCCTTAGCACAGCAGCCCGGTGCGTCACCCATTGGACCATGCACTACCCAGTGACACAGGCAGGCGGGGAAAGGGTTAGATACGTGCAACCATGCATACATACCTAGCCCCCGGAAAGTGCGTGACCAACCGTAAGAACGCGAACGCATTAAAACACGAAAATATCAACGTTCTCAGGTTTTTCTGCAAATTCATCGGTCCATCACTTCGTGCGCCTCTCTGCCTCTGCCTCAGTGCTTGTGTACTGCTTTGTTATATCACTGCCCGGAACATTGTCGTTCTACCGACATTAGTTGACTGCAAGCATGCGCATCTTGCCCTTACCCTTTACCTCTCTCTGTGCGCCCGTGACACGTTACAATATAACGCTCCCGAAGACATAAACTCGGGAACGCAATTTCAAAGTCCGGCTATCTCAGTACTCGCGCCAAATGTGCAGCCAGTCATAGCCGGCGCTTCTCATTATGCACCCCGCGCTCACTGCATTCGATTTCCTGAACGATGTATAAAGACACTCGTACGGAACACAGAAACAAACCAACAAGCGACACCAGTCAACGCCCCGCCATTCTCATCGGCAAGAGCTGCGAACAAACACGGAATCACAAACGGAAGCTACGCGATTCACTCGCACTTCAAGCACGCAGCGTCACTTCGAGGAAAACCGCTCGGAGAAAACGCCGAGGCAAACAACTAAGCAAGGCGGCTATGCAGATTCTTAGCAGGGCTTCAGTTCGGCGCGCAGTTATAGCTCTGCCTTTCCCTTCCATTCTCATTCGACTCGCCTCTGCTAACAGCGCGCAAGCAACCATGCTTATCGCCTTCTCTGTTCTTTCTCGACGTCTGGCAAATAGCAGAAGACACACAGTCTTAAAGAAAGAGAGAAATAAATAAATAAACGCTCACAACGCATTTCTTTCTCAGCCTATTTGTGTGTCTTTCTTCCTGCATCCCCAACTTCCCTTTACAAATCGAGTTCCCCCTCTTTTATTGTTTTTTTTTCTTTTCTGTCCGGGCCCGGTTACGTCTGGAATATCGAGTATCCCTAATCGCCGCACATCGTTCCCGACAGCGTATCAAGGCGCAAACGGAGCCATCGCGGCAGCAGTCGCCGGCGCAGAAGTAATGGAACGATGGCAAAACGAGCCATTTGCGTCTCTCCCCTCCACCATCTTTCACTGCACGCAGAGGGAACGCCGGTCACAAGCCAGCGGTGCCTCTGACCGCCGTGCTTCGTTTCTGCCGCTCTTTCCGTTACATTTTTCAAATGTGTCTAGGAGCGCAGACACGTTCAACGTTTTTACATCTTCCTCAAATAACATTCCCTAGACCACATTAAAAAGGAAACGTCATTTTATTAACGCTCTTTTTTAACGATGTCTGCCATCTCTTAGCTCTGTGAGGCAGAGTAATTTATTTATTTATTTATTTATTTATTTATTTATAGATAGATAGATAGATAGATAGATAGATAGATAGATAGATAGATAGATAGATGGATAGATGGATAGATGGATAGATGGATAGATAGATAGATAGATAGATAGATAGATAGATAGATAGATAGATAGATAGATAGATAGATAGATATACTTTTTACTAAAGCCTGCAGCAACTTGACGGCTATATCTGACTCCGGCTATAATTCTGCCAAAGCATTTGCACGTACGTAACTAAGGTGTTCAGCGCCTTTGTCACTCTCAATCGACACGAGGAAATGGTGCGTTACGTCGCCAACGATGACAGAGTGCTGCTGAGCGGAATCGTGTAGCCGTTGCCACGCGTCGTGTCACGGTGAGGGCATCCATATAACCGGCACATAACGCGTCCACGCACATCTAGCAGCTATTTTGCAGGTGTCGTTTCTCACATCACCGGGCTAACTCGCACGGCACTGTAACGTAAGGAAGCGTACAGTATACACTATAACATACGCGCAACGTAAGCATAAGTAGCACGTCAGGCGATCAGCCACGCTAACACATCCATCGTATCGTTAAAGTGTGCATCTCTCTCACCCTTATGATAAAGAATAAGTACGTAAATACAAAAGAAATCTCACCATAGTGACGAAACAACGCTATTAACAGTAATCATCATTCGAGCTGCCTCAAATATAAATATATTTGCACATTTATCATTTAACTAGACAAGCTCTTATTCTGATAAGGTCTTAATTTTTCGTTACCTTATTGCACCGCGCTCGGCCCCCACTCCGCGGCGTCGAAGACATTCAAGAGTTCCGAGCCTTCCTGCAACTGCCGTCTTGGATGTTAGCGAGAGAAACGAGCTTTTTTGACAGACAGCGATTAAAGGGCAAACTACACGCACGCTTGCCGACGCGCGGAAGCTCGCGCACACGCGGGTGACGCATGGGCCGATGCTGCAGGACAGATCGTAGGCGTCAGAGCAGAGCGCTAGCGCAGATATCTTCTCCGTGCAAATATCGGTGCTCTGGCTGCCTTCCAAAAATACGCAACGATGTCTACGAAGGCGAAAATAGTGAGCCAAGTGGACGCGCGCTGGCGCGTGTCTTGTAGATTCAAACCGCCATTACTTGCGAGGCGCGGCAAACGCAAGGCGCGTGGGTGGGAGCTCTCGCGGGCCGCCACGCGTACTACGTGTAGCGTGGAGGGTTTACGTTATCATATTGATGGATTCCTCCGTAACAAGTTCCTGCATCGCCATTACGGTATTAAAGCACAGGCACTTGATAGCTTCACAATGAATCCTAGCCAATAACTATGTTTTTAATTTCATTTGCTTGGATTGACTAGCAAGCGGCTATAACTGCGTAATATTGACAATGCCGGTTGTGGGGCGCTGTGACAGGGCTTCTGTAATACTTGCCGCTCTGAAGCTCCAGAGAGCGATAAACTCCGGTTCTCTGAAGCTGCGGCTTATTTCGGCAACGAAAGTCGCAGAGAAGGCCCGGTATATACCCGGCTTGCCAAGGCTAGTGCTGGATTTCCTCCCACTCCGCCAGAAACACGCGTTCGGCTACTTTCGAGACAGGCTGTGCGTCAACGGTAGAGCTCATCTCACGCACCACAAAAGTCAGATAAACAACACCGCTAGCGAAGTCGCTTTGTACCCACGCCCTCCCTACGCGGCCTCGGCGAGAATTAACCGCCAGGGAGCACTCGACCGAGTTTGGCGCATTTTCCAGTCTAACACGACTCGAAGGAGCCAACTCTGTTCGGCTCGCTAATTCGCGGCTCGCCATGTTTTATTCCTTTTCCGGCGTCTCCGAAACGCAGCATCATCGTGCCAGCTTCGTCGCGTGCTGCACGGAATCGGCGGGGCGGGAACGTCGACGCTCAGCGGGACGCCTCGGGCCAACGTTTGCAGACAGCAGGAAGCGGGCAAGCCCGAGGAAGTCACGCCGGCGGCCAAGGCAAGCGTGGCGGCGCGCCTGCATGCACGCTCGTCTCGTCGAGTGACAGCGGCAGATCCGCCGCGCATGGCTGGCTCGGCGGCGAGGAGGCCCCAACCGCCGAGTCAGTCGAGTTACGCGGTGCGCGTGCAATGCTTCCTGCTATGGCAGCAGCCACGGCGGCCACTCATCCAGGGAAAGCGTTTTGCAGCCGCGGAAGGTTTCGGAATAAAAGCAAGAACCGGCGAAGTGGCGCGGGACTGCTCCGGGGGTCCGTCGACTCGCTGCGCAGCCACGTTGGGCGCCGCGAACGGCCAGTCATCGACCGATGGCTGGCCGTCGCGATTAGGGGGACCGATTCGCTATGGGGTTCTTTTTTTTTTTTTTTCGCTCGTTCAGTGCTACTTGCCATTGGCTGACCGTCTTGCTTGATACGTTCCGACACTACGATTGGTCCGCATCTACTCTTACGGACATGGTTGGGGTATAAAGGTTATCGTGAATCTAGGCTCTGGTACCGTGAGCCAGTGCGCTGTCAGACCGAATGCGCTGTAGGCGCGAATGTGCGCTCTGCGGGATATATTTGGACACTCAGAAATTAGCCACGGACGACGCAGCGATTTCGGTAGTGCGAAATGGATTCTCGACTTACGCATATGTGCTAGTATCATCGCCTGGATGCATCAAGCTCTGTGGGCGGAACTTACGAAAAAGCAATACGTGAGAGCCGATGACCCACCGAGAGGCACGTTAACATTGAACTTAATCGCCTCGAGGAATCTGCCCTTCGAAATGAGTGAAGTGAGCATGAAAAATATAAAATAATATTAAATAAAGCATTTCTACCCCCTTCTTAATATTTTCTATATATGAGTTTTTTTTTTCTGGCAACCAATATTCTCCCAACAAGTTAAATTTTTAGTGGCACTCAAGGCACGGCATTATCATCAGGTGGCCTGTGACCTGCTGCCGTTACCATCACGGTGCCAAGCGATCGAACGGCGTCATAATTGATAGCCGACGGCTTCGTCCCTAGTAATTGATTTTCAACTTTCAATATCACCGGAACGCCAGGTTACCGGACGCTGTCGTTCCCGCGCAGAGTGTCTCAGAGTTCAGATTTAATGTATGCGTACGCAGAGAGAGAGAGAGAGAGAGGCAAAGGAACGGCAGGGAAGTCAACCAGAGGATACGTCCCTGCCTCTACTCTTTGGGTATGCTAAGCCACTTTGCGCGCGATATTTCTGCCCCCTGCTGACGTACCGGCCATGTGCAGTTCACAGAGGGCGCTACCCGTCCGCTACACTACAGTGCTCTAGAACATATTCTAGAGCAATGTAGCTACACCCACCGCGGTGCGCCAAGAGATCCCTGAGCCCCATCGCAACGGCGAGCCCCCGCGGCAGCAGGCCGACATCACCCCGCTCACGGCGCACCTCCGTCAGCGAGAAGAGGCGGGTGCGACGCGGTCCGCGTGAAACGGCTCGCTGGCGAACTCAGCGGGGCTGCCCGCCACACGCCTGGCGGGGTGCCTGCCCAGCGCCTCGCTTGCTCCTCGATCCACGGCTCGCGCGCTAAGTGGCACTCGCCGCAGGTTGGGCACAGCAGCGGGCACATGCTTCCCTGCCTGCGGCTGCAGCTGCCACTGCTTTGTGTGTCGCTCCTGCACGACGTCACGCTCTCCCCCCTCCCAGAGCACTCGGCGTACGCATTCTGGAGCCGTCACTTTCCACACGCCGACACGAGAGCGTCAATCGCGCGCACCACTGTGAAAACTGCGGCAGGCTCGACCGGCGGGCTCGGTCGGTCATCGCGCATGCGCGATACGAGGTAAACCAGAAGAAAAAGAAAAAAGAAAGAGAGAAAAGGAAATGTTGGCGTGGCGCAGACCGCCGCTAGCACGATGCGATACGCCATGTGAGGCAATGATAACGCTCGACCCTGTCAGAGATCCACGTCTTTCACTTGTTCGAAGACGTCTTTCTCTGTGTTCTGTGGATTACGCAGACAACCAGCAGTGTTGCACGCAAGGCAACGTTTACGATCAACCCAACACTCTCGAATTGGACTTAGCGCTGAAGAAATTACACATTCGCCGCCAACATCACCGCTAATTATCGTCAATCAAAGCAAAAGCATACAAAGCTTCGCTTACATCGATTCCCACAGCTAGTGCGTGGGAACCCCATATTATTATTATTATTATTATTATTATTATTATTATTATTATTATTATTATTATTATTATTATACAGTTTGCCCGCTACAGTCGTCATTCTGGTAGTAACGTTTCTTTTTGTGAAGAGACCCCAAATGAAGCACGGTTTGTGACAGCGCTATTCTCGCCGCGATCCTTCCACGCATGCTAGCCCTTACGAGCGAAGAGCGGTTGTTCACCCGTCCCGTCACGGCGTTGGGCGTCCTCTGTCTCCTCTTTCTGCCACTCTGGGCTGTTGCGAGTAAGTACGAAGGTCAGCGCTGCAGCTCCTGCAATGCTTTTGCGGGGGCCTCACACGTAATTACAGCATCCCAGAGGGCATGGTGGTAAGGACCAGGGAGCTCCAGAGTTTACTGCAGCGGGCATTACTGCGAGACCCCTGGAGTTGTTCGGAAAGGTCTCATAGACACCTCTCCCGGTGTTCCTTTCACGTATATATTAAACACGCTCTCAACCACCCCCCGACGCAACGCGCAAGACGGCAGCAGCAGTGGAAAAGTCGAAGGAAGAGGCAAATAAAGCTTCTCTTTAAACGAGAGACACCTGCTCTCGAAAGAAAAGCTGCTGATACAAAACTACGTACCAAGTGGGCCGGTGAACTAAGACAAAAATCCACGGTTTTGGTCTACTACTGCTGCAGATGAACGCAGCGTGGTTGAAAAAAAAAGAGAGAAAAGACAAATAAACGGCGCAGAATGAATGGCGCCTGCCAAACACCCAACACGCTGGGAACAGGCGAGAAAGAAGCAGGAAAGTAGCAAACGCGGCAAAAAAAAAACAAAAAAAAAAGTCTCATCTCCCGTGCGGCGTCAATTCGTCGAAGTGACCGCACTGACAGGAGCTGAATGATGGGCGGCAGGGCCTCGCGGGCAGCTCCGTTTTCCTCGAGAGGCTCGAAATAAGACTCCGGCAGCGGCGCTGTTGTGTACGAGTGGCGCTTGCTCAGCCGCTTTTCCTCAGCCAGTGCGCACGCGACCAAGAAGAGCAGCACGGCCGACGGGCTACAGCGATCGAGCCTTGCTCCAAGCACGACAGAGACGACGTCTCCACAACACGCTGCAAACAGAGACATCGCTGCATGTGCGAGCGCAACCCACCCACCACGGTTGGCTGCAGCGGCTATCGTGCTGCTGAGCACGAGGTCGCAGGTTCGGTGCGGGACCGTCCAGCGGAGACGAAGAAACAAAGAAAGAAAGCTGGTTTAAGGCGTTGTGGGCGCACGTTGACGAACCCCGGGTGATCGCAATTAGGCTGACTGTCCCAAACTGGCGCCCGCCTACTCGCGTCACTCGTAACCCGTGCGCTGCTCCGGGGCGCCCGAGTTGAGTGAATTGAGGCCCGTCTATTGACCATAATATTTAGCGCTTCTGGGTGGTACTCATATCTGCCGGGGACTGCGAAAATAGCGCTCAGCACGCATGTTTGCCGCCAGTATTCGCTCGCCATGGCTTTGCCGTCAGCTATTGCGTCACCAAGCCCGCTGTCCCAGCGTGGGCTCCGCCGACAGATGGCGAATGGGTCGAGAGGAAGTGTTCTCGCTCTAAACGCTTCGGGTCTACGGATCCGGTGACATGCACGGCCATGACTGCAGCTGAAAAGAGAGCGGGGGGAGGGGGGGGTCAATTCCAATTTATACACAAGCCACGGAGCGTGACGTTGCGAACATATGGCAGCGCTGCTGTTTGCTTCAATTAAAAGAGAATATGACTCGCGGTTTGCAGTTTTCTGTTGGCGAAGGCCGGTTAGGATAGCCGGTTTTTTCGGTGACCAAATTTCGCCTTTTACAGCCCGTAAAGAACAGCAAGAAGGTCGCAAAGTGAATTCGACGAGTTTCGCTGAAACAGATTCCCAGCAACCTCAGCGCGCGACGACCGGTGGCGTGTCCAAGTTGCGCCTTCAGTGGTGCCGTCCGCCGCAAACCAGGCGACATTCCAGAACATTCGGGCCGGTGAATCGGAACTGTACACGGCTGACAACGGATTTTGTCAACTCGCGCCAGTCACAGAACTGACCAGTGGAAGCAGCGCGTATTCCGGCGCCCACTGCACTTGAAATCTAAAACGGAAATGCCAACTACGAAACAATTACGCTCCAGTGAAGAGAGAAAGAAAGGATGAAAGAAAGAGAGTATAAATTCTTATACTGCAGATTGGAAAGTTCAGCTTGCTGGTGAATCGTCACTATACGTAGGGAAAGCGCGAGGGCAGAAAGCACATAGGAGTACATGCACATAGCGCTACACCTATAGTAATGAAGAAAGAAAGAAAGAAAGAAAGAACGAAAGAAAGAAAGAAAGAAATAAATAAAGAAAGAAAGAAAGAAAGAAAGAAAGAAAGAAAGAAAGAAAGAAAGGCAAGTGTTTATTGGCACATACAGATCACCCACGCAGCGTGAGTGCCTTTTAAGCTGCTGCAACGTCACTATAACGCCCTATTCCATCCACGCGTGCCTGCTCCCATCTTGCGGGCGCCATATATATATATTTTTCTCCGCACAACTTCTACGAAACACTGCATCGAGGAGCGTAATCCATCGGAGCAATCTGTCAGTTCCAGGTAATGGTCTGCGCGAAGGAATATAAACAGGTAGGCAGGGGGGAAACACACAGACTCCAAGGACGGAGACCCGTGGAAGACCTGTGGAGACCTGCAGGCATCTGTATAGCCTCGACAACTCGAGCTCAACGCGAGTGGCACTTTTGACACACTAGGCGATTCCGGCACAATTTCTTCCTTCAATTTCTCTATTCTCCTGGCTCCATGGAGTGTCGCGTTGTACAGCGAGCCCACCTGTTCCGCCACTAGCAGCCCGGGTCGACCACAGTATATAGCAGTGACGATACTGCACTGTCAGCTTGCTGCTTTAATTTGTTATCCCTGTGACAGCTCGGTTGCAGTCATTTCATAGAGATGAAGACGGAGCTAAGCAATGGACGTGATGGCAACCATCAACGCGTCAGCACAGAGTTACACGTGGATAAGATATTTAGTTAGCTTAAGTCGAATTAGAAAAAGAAATAAAGTCCTCAAGATAGCGCCTTGAGGGAAAAAAATGTGCAAGCAAAACAAACAAGGAAAGATACACGACAAAAACAAAAAAAGAGCAAAACATAAGGTAACAGATTTGTTGTCTTTTCTTTCTATAACAGCACTTATAAACAATTGATAATATCTTTAGTGAATCTTTAATTATAAGTGAGGAGATATGTAAGGTCACGCCCGAGGTCACAGTAGATAGCCTTTTGTCGAAGAGCCCGTAATTATCGCTTGCACTTGGCCTCCGTCATGTGCCCCGCCTAGGCGGAGAGCAAATTACACCGCTGTTCACCGCACGGCCGCTTCCTGACCTTAGAATTTGCGAGCTAATATTGCTGAGCGTCCGTCGTAATGAATGCAATCACAGCGTCGCCATCCAACCCGTCGAAATATCGGTTCGCGCAAAAATCAAAGTGTATAGCTAGTCTTCCGGACAGGCTTATGGGCCTGTTCCTTAGTGTCAAGTGAGGTGAAGAAAGGACAACAGGCGATCCACCACACACTTGCATGCTGCGACAATGAGCGTGTTCCCATTCGGAGAACTTGTTTTTTCGCGTAAGTGAGCAACAAAAGCCACGCTGTGGCAAGCGACGTCACTGCGTAGCTTTTTTTCTTCTTCTATTCTTTGTTTCGTAATACATTCGGCGCACGCATGCGAGCGCAACGCTTTTGTGGACGCCGACAAAGAGCCTTTACTCCTTTATTTCCGGCCGGACGTGGCCGCCGAGGACACGGGTACGTTTTCGCAAAGCCCACGGGAAACCGCCCATTCGTTTGCCTGCGGACAAGTCAAACAAGATGCACACGACAAGCAAGTCAAGCAATGGCGGCACCCAATGTATAACGTTAGTGGCACGTGTTGTCTTCCTCAATTATTATTATTATTATTATTATTATTATTATTATTGTGATCATAAAACCGATCACAAAGAGTCACAAGTTGAAAGCGGTCTTCGTTGCTTCCCAAGCCTCTTTTCCAGCATCGAGCTCCGCCCGCCACAAAATCCAGCTTTCGTACGTCCGCCGGCGAGCGCTCCGGCAAGCCGCTCTCGCACCGCATACAGAGCACCGATCTCTGCGCCGATCCGGTGCGGCCGCGCGCGCAGCCCAGAGGGCGCGCCGGTGGCCGCGTCGTGTCGCCGGGGTGCCATGATGGAAGTGGCAGACGTGCCCTATCTAAGGGTGTGGTCCTCCTCGGGCCACAGGCACGCCTACTTCTTGCACTTTCGCACGATCCCCTCGCATTTCTCTTCCCCTCCTTCACTGAACACTATCCGAGGTACTCGAGTAGCTGCCTCTCTCGCCCTACCAAGTGCCACGTATACCGCCATCTCTCCCCGCCAGAAAAAAAGAAATAAAGAGAGAGGGGCACGTGGACCGATGGCAATATCGACTGCGCGCGTGGCTCGCGACCCGCGGCGATTTGTCTGCCGAGCCCCCCCCCCCCCTCCTCTCCCCACCAACCGACGAGGATGAGAACGGCTATAAAATGTCGCGCAACGCTTATGACCAACTGCGCTCGCGAAAGAGAGAGAAGACGGATGGCTCTCGCCGCAAAGCGATGTTTCATGAATAATCCTAAACCGCTCCCCAACAGGAACACAGGTTGGCAGAGAGGAGCCACGGGGGGGGGGGGGGGGGGGGGGGGGGAGGTGCACGCGCCTCGGCGGGCAGTGTAGACACGTGAGAGGACGTGCGACGCGACCGCGGATCAAGAGTCCCGTTATGGCGCGATTAATTTTTGGCCGCGCGGAGGTCTCTCGATCGCGTCTGCATCAACGGTGGGGTCCCGCTCACGGAGAAACAACTCCCCTCTCATCTGAGGCCGCTGTGGATGGCTTCCCACGTGAACTCGACTACTCGAACGGCTTAGGAAATGCCGGTTAATTGTTACAATGTCTCTGGGCTAACCTCCCCGGAATTCGCTGACCGCGGCTGCTGCTGTCTTGCCTAATAACTCGCATAAGGAATCGGCCTATCTGTACTACTCCTACAAATGTGCTGGCTGACGGCCCTGTTATCGGCGGAACTACGCCATGAAACAACAAATAGTACACCTAAATATCTTCAGTGCAACAAATACACGCCTTCCAGAAGGTAATCGCCTTCATAAAGCGAAGCCTGTTATGCATTCTTCCGGGATTTGTCACACCCATTGGGCCGGTTTCTCGACGAGTAAAGTGGGCCGGTTCTCGAGAGAATGGAACGGTAAACTGGGCTGATTCCTTACTAGCGTTACTAAAGTTCCTGCGGTCTATGGGGCTTCACGATAGACTTTAAGAACGCCGTCCCTTACCGTTCCATAGTGTACGCGGTTTGTTTGTGTTCGTCTCCCTTTCCCTCTCTCTTTATCTCCCCCTTCCACTCTCTCTTTTTATCCCCCTTAACCCTTCCCCCCGTGCAGGGTAGCCAACCGGAACTACCTCTGGTTAACCTGCTGCCTTTCTATGCATCATTTATCTCTCTCTCTCTCTCATACATGGCGTGATGTTTACTAAAGTTGGCCGCTCTCGGAGGCAGAGTAATCCACGGTCGCATGGATTCACGTGGGTAGCGTGCTTCTGCGTCTTGCTCATTTTGTTTGCGGGCAGGCACGTAATCGCTATGCTCCAAAACGTGTTGCAGAAGGTAAACAGCTTTTTATAACATTTAAGGAGTCGCGTCACGACAGCTTCGCTTCACATATATTCCGAAATGTGCGTCACATCTGCATAATTTTTTAAAAATTATTTTCTGCACCCTACGTATGAATATCCGGCAGTGAGGGACGCGAAGGCTACGTGCGGTTTTGGGCCTCTTCGATCGCCTTCGAAAAGTTAGAAGCAGATCTTCGCAAGGATCGAGACTGAATGCGACCCCGAACGTTGTCGCTCCTGCAGCGTTCGTAGCCGACTAAAAGCCCATACTGGACAACTACAAGACTTTATCTACACGCGGTCCTGCATTGGTAGAGATACAACGAGACACGCACTACCATAGCGCAGAGTGAGATTTGGTAAAATGCTTTGTGGCAAGCTGTAATCTGATTGAATGCCTAAGCTCGAGTGCTTGCGCTTGTTGGCACTCCGAATGGATCAACGATTTTACTGAACAATGTGATCTCCTCTCAGCACATTTGCTGTTTGCGTAAACCTGCCGCTACAACTGCTTTGATTCGACAGTATGTTATGGCTGTAATGCGCAGTAGAATGCCGCTTGTATTAAAACCGGGCGATCTGTTGAAACAAAAATTAATAGACTTTGGCTGCGCGCCGCCTATACCATAAGGTTCTTGTATAAGATAAGCAAAATTGACATGGTTACATGTTCACCAGGCTGAAAAGGACATGGAGCACCTCCTTTCACGTTGCAAGAAATGTGACCCTCCACGTAACACGCTTTCGAAAAAAAAATCATATGATAAGAAATGCTGGGTCCGTGGCTATCAGAAAAATTGCTACACGTCACCACCTATGAATTAGAACAAAAGTTTCTAGAACACTCTAACACAGCTGCACGCGCAATGGTACAATTTTTGGAGGAATCAAATGTCAGGAATTTACTAAATCAGATAACGATTTCTTTCACATTTCTAATTTAATTATTGCTCTTCTTCCTGTTCGCATTGGTATTGAAATTCTTTTGAAATAGCCCATATTCTGCTTACATTTCTTTTCGCGTTCCCTTGTGTTCTTATGTTTCTGTGGCTCTTCTGTCTGAATGCGCGAGCGTTCTGCTTGAAATGTAAACCTCATCTGCAGTTCATCTAAAAACATTTGTGCTGTGCGGACATTTATATCTTGTGAAAATTTATAATTTTTGAAAGCGAACTTTAGCTATGCGGATATACCGGCTTTTATTTGTTTGTTATTGTTTTGTTTTGTCTTTCTAAGTGTTGTTCATACGAACGTTACGAGCACAACTACCAGGTCCAAAAAGAGGAGTAGCTGAAACCGATTCCGCCATAAGTACAGTCAATAACAATAATAATAATAATAATAAGAAAAAAGAACGTGTATACGAGAATTGTCCGTTTAACGAGGCCATGACCCACAAATGAAAAAAGCATGCTAACAATGTTTCCCAGTTTTTTCCAGCCAGTGCCGTTGCGACTGCATCACGTGGTGATTTTTCTTCTGTAATGGTTAAGCTATATAGCACTTTTCTTATGCGAGCGATTAACAATAGCTACATGAGGGAAGTAGTGTTTACATTGTACTAACGTTAAATTTGCTGAATCGTGCAAAAAAATAATAAAAATTTTCGCCTAACGATCCCACAGAAAATTCGGTATCTTCATTTGAGGACGATCAAGGAGCCCCGCAAGAAAATGAAACTATTATCAGTGGATTATTTAATCCACTGTCTTCATAGTATTTGGAAAGCAAGAAGAACGTGTCTTCTTTGTTGGTATCATTCCTCACTTATTTTTTTTACTTATTAAGCTCTGTAGTGCTGTTTGTGCACGTCTCTCTACCTCCGTCTCTCCCTTCCTCTCCCTTCCTCTCCTATTCCTCTTCTCCCTTCCCCCAGCGCCGGGTAGCCAACCGGACTCTTGACTGGTTAACATCCCTGCTTCGTTTTATCTCTCTCGCTCTCTATAAGCAGAATTTCTTTTCTGCTTTACAAGGCTTAGTCAAACGGAATCGTGCATGTTCATGTAACATTGACCAGAAAAAGAGAGGTTTACTTGAAATGTTCCATATATATTCAAAGTGGATCAGGCACAGGCCGAGCTACTTCAGTTGATTAGTGTGCATCAGCACTGCAGCATACTTACACAGAAAGCAGTAGTTTTTTTTTTTTTTTTTTAGGTAGGCGTATACCATCAATTCTCACAAATGTCTCAATGATTTCACCATTATTTAGGCCTCGAAGACACGCGAATATTGGCTCCAGTTATCCGGCATTCGGATTAACAAAGTATGACGCACTCACAGACGACTTCTGAGCCTTCTTGTGATTACCAGCGAATTAAACGTCGGGTCGAGTTAGCCGATATCAAACTAATGGAAACAGGCTATAAATTGCGACACGCTTCTTTGGGGGCATTTAATGCCGGAATCAGACGGCCATACAGATAAGTCAAAGCCGTTCGCTTAGATTCTGAAAAGAAACCATATCGTTTACGATGATAAGGAGGCACAAAACACAAGGTCGAATATCCCCCAACATGTGCAAAAGCAGCGGCAAAGGCGAATGTACGCGAAACTCGCGCATTGTATAGCATGCGCTGCTACACAGTGTGACACAAGACGATCGCGTCGGTGATTGCGTATGAGCTCAGTTAACATGACTGGACGATGGATCGCTGACGCAGTCCGCAGACAAGTGTAATTCGGTACAGCGGCGCCGAATCACACCGTAGACGAGCTGCTAGAGGGCCCTTCGCCATAGAGCTTCACACAATAAACACTAGAGGGAACTATGGCGCTAGGGTCTACGGCAGCTGCGATTGGGGCGGTTTGGCCGGCATGGGAATTATGCGAAGTGCGTGGATTTGCCTAAACTTCCTCCTTCTGGCTTCGAACGGCTCAGCGGCCTTGCAAATTCGACATTTTCAACAATGTAGTGCGTAATAAATAATTCAGTAAACATTACTAAATATTGTCTGACGGCGGGATTCGAGCACAGAACCTGTAGCACGTAAGCCCCATTATTGGAACCATTACGCCACGGACGCACGTAACGACAGACGGTATAGAACGCCTTTGTGAATTTCTTGCGGGGCAAGCCATCGTGTTGAGACGCTTGGCGCGTTTTAATTTGGCCACCTCGACAGGTTGAGCCGCTGTACTTAGTAGCGATTGTGCGTGTTCGCAGAGTATTCTGCACTTAGAAAAGTATATGTCGCTTTAAAATTCAGGACAATGAAGAAAGATAAAGCGTAATAAACAAAGTCACAAGAACGTCTGAATCCATAAAAGGTCACATAAATATACTTCCCCTCCTTCTCATGGTGGCTGAACGATTGCAGCGCCACAGTTCCCTCTAGTAATTGTTGTGTGAAACTCTGTGCCCTTCGCCGCAAATTCAGCCACGCCACCTTTGTCCGCGTGGATGGAATCAGCGATACACACAGTTCTAGTATCGCTGGCACCGCAGAATTGCGGAAGCAGCATTTTGCGGCCAAACAATTCCGAATTCGGAACGTCACCTGTAACTAAAGGCGTAGGAAAAATGAAAAAAAAAAAGAGTAAAGATCAAACAAGCACAAACAAAAGCAGCAGCATAAAGAAAGTGCAAAAGACGTGGGTGGGTGGTCTGCAGGTAGAGAGACAAAAAAAAAAAAAAAAAGAAAGAAAAGAAAAAATGAACAACGAGAGAAGAAAGCCTCGCTGAACGACAAGAAAAGGGCGTGCTCGCGCGCGTATCCGGCCGTTATCGGAGCACGTATAGTGGTAGTATAGTGCGATTAATAGAGACACAGAAAAAAAATACGAGAAAGAAAAAAATGAAAGAAGCACGACTCCCAGGTGCGCGGCGCTGAATATTTTAGGGAGCCCAGCCACCTCGTTCTCCCCTCGCTGCTCGACCTCTCTCTCTCTCTCGCTCGTTTTCATCTCGGTAACTCCGTCCATGGGTGCGGTCCAGGTTTCGGCCTGATTAATGGACTCAGTCCGCAAGGGCGGCGAAGAAGACAAAAGAAATGCCTGCGCGGCCCTCTTCCTCTTCCGCCATCACCCTTTCCCTCCGCTCATCTGCAATCGCGCCGCGGCCATTTCATAACCCCTACTCTCACTCCTTTCTCTCTCGCCCTCCTTCTCTATCCTGCTTGCGAGCCGCGCGGGCAGCACACGTTATTCGATGCGTGTGTCTAAGAAATGGAGAGGAATAGAAAACAAAATACTGCGAAAGAGTAAAGAGGGAGATTGCGATAAGAGTCGAGGCAGCGACGATTTGCGGACGGGAGAGTACCGGCCCCGGCATTTACATGAACACTTTCGTGAAGCGACGGCGACGAATGGAGGAAGATTAGTGCGCAGCCGAAAGGGGGATCGCACTAAGTGAATCTGGGCTTCACTGCCTCCCTTTTTCCCTCCTTATGCTTATTTCTGCCTCTCTACACCCCTCCACCCCTTTCTTTCGGCTTCCCGAACGCGAACGAAGCGCGCAAACGACGTCATCGTTCCGCAAACTGGTATATAATCCGACGAAAAAGAACTGTCATTAAACAACGAATCGCCAATCTGTTCCTACTTCCTCGTTCCATATTTCGGCTTTTTTTTTACTACTTTTGAGCAAGAGGGGAATAAGAGCAGTTTACCTCTTCAATTAGTTTGCTTC